>NC_065531.1:88796209-88900311 GCF_020184175.1 Aphis gossypii
TTTTTTATCGCCTGGTGCTTCGTTTGGTTGTTTGCGATTTTTTTAAATTTTCTGATGAAATAACTCAGTTGCAGTTACGATAGGAGAAATTTGCAAAAATTTTTTTATAATTAAATCTAAACTATGAAACGCATATCATAACATATAAAAATAATATTGTATAAGTAATACGTGTTCCAAATTTTGATATCAAGTAAATGCAATAAAACTTTTTTTTTATAATTTAATTGTTTTTGTTTCCAAACACATTTCCCTTTTTTAATTTTTTTTTAGTTATTTGTTTGGGATTTCCTTTCCTGATATTTCTTAGAGTTCCAGTAGTAAGGGTTTGTCGGTTAAGTAATTTTATAGAAAGATTAAAACTATTATAATAGTTGTCCATAAACAAACAATACCCCTTAACTAAATAAAAGAATCCATAAGTCTTAAAACTAAGTTGTCTATTTTAGAAGTTTGATCAACAGTTGTTGCATTCACATTTGTTTTTCCTTTGTACATTTCAATGTTTAAAACATACCCATCGGGCGTACATAATTCATAACTCTTTACTCCATACCTGGCTTTTTTTTTTATATATTGCCTAAAACTAAGTCTTTCTCGATGCAACAGTAAAGCCTCACCTGAAAAGTTGTTTGTTTGGCAAAAAAGCATTTTTAAAAATTTTAACAAGTACCTATATCAAACAATGGATTTATTTTTTTCATTGGTCCATCTAATATGACATCTTCACTAAAATACTCTACTCTGAAGCTGTTTAGTAGTTGTTCGAATCTCCTTTCAGACACGACATACTTTGCATAGGGTGGTAATACAAAGGGTTATTTGAAAAAAAAATCTCGAACTAAGGGAAACTATACAGTTCCTATTAAAATACATAAGCGATAAGCCAAAAAACTGTTTCATTTCATCATTGTTCGTATTATTGACATTAGATTTACTACCATTTTTAGAATGAGATCGATTTTTATTTATGTTATTATAACCATAATTATTTGTCGGCTGGACAATGATATCATATATTTCTTTGGTCTAAGTAAGGTCACACGAGCCCCCTATTTACGAACGTTATTTTAACGGTCGTTACTTTTCCGTTCGCACTTGCTAGGAACAACGTCAGTTATCATCAAAATGGATGACGAGGAGGTTGCGATTTTTGCGTATACTGCTTTGAAAATTATTCGAGAAAAAAAACAAGTGCAAAGAAAATGGTGGGTGCACCCAATTAATATTGAAAGATTATTGCATGGTTATTTTTACACTCTTTATAGTAGGTTACGAGTTGATAATGTAAGTTTTTTTAATTATTTTCGTAGGTCTTTAACGTCATTTGATGGACTTTTTGCCAAAATTAAACATAAAAGCATACGTCAAGATACGAATATGAGATCTGCGATACCACCCAAAGAAATGCTAGCTATTACTTTGAGGTAAGTAAAAATACAAAATAAATGTATTTATTATTGATAGTAATTAATTTGTATTACAATATTAGAATTATTATACGAAGAAGTTAGTACAAATAAATTATTAAAAATAAAACATACTATCTTGTATATTTAATCATTATTGAACATATTTTAATTTATTAAAAAAAAAAAAATTAATTAACTTGAAATAATTGATATTATAAAAATTTATAAAAATCACGTATTTTTGACAATTTCTGAAGTAAAAAAAAAAAAAAAAAAATATCAAAAATAATTTTACTGCAAATCATAAACATCTATCACTTGTTTACTGGTTTGATGGCGGATTTTGTTCTTCTGGAGAAAACTGTGTATAATAAGTCTGTATAGAATTAGAAGATAATGCTGAGTTTAGACGTAATATATTTGATTGAAAATACTGATCGTTATAATATGTATGAGGTGATATTGGCATATTGTGATGACGATATGGTGCAGCATAAGAAGTTTGAACAATTGAAGATTCCATTGATGAACCAGTATGTTTTATATTTTGTAGCAGTTGCAAAACTTCAATTCGAAAACGCATCTTTTGATTTAAGGTTAAAGTTTTCACTATAGGCAATGTTGATGTATAAAATGTATTGTTGAATTTTTTTTCACACCACTTCCAGATCTATTACATTCAGCTTGTTTTTTTAAGACTGCGGGTATAATTGTCACGAACACTTCTCCATTTTGAAATAACTTCTTGTACTAAAAAATTTATACATTTTTTAATTACTACCTACTTTTTAACAATTAAATATATTTGTTTACCATTTAAAAATAAAATAACAAATAAGAGAAATAAAATAAATATGTTATATCGTATCATACTGCATGTATCTGGTGTCATTTATTTTTAATAATAACATAAGAGGTAAATAGGTCATAACATCTAATTTCAAATATTACCACAAATAATATTATACCTAGTATAATACTTCTGTTTTAAAATATTTTCCAATCACATTGTTATGAGAACATTTAATATTTTTTCCTTATTTAACATTAAGATTATACCAAGTATCCTATTTAAAACTATATTAAAGATTAGACATTTAAAATTAAAATTTTAAAATTTTTAGATACTTTGGAAGTTCAAACAACCTTCATGATTTACATTATGCGTATAGAATTGGCCAATCTACTTTAAGTAACATAGTACGAACAGCTTTTCAACAAATTTGGAATGTTATGTCAAACGAATGTATGCCTACACCGAATGAAGAAGATGTGAGAAAAATAACCGAAGGTTTTCTACATCGAGAAAATTTTCCACACTGCCTAGGAACAGTTGATGGAAAGCATATTCGGATAACCAAGCCTCCAGGAAGTGCTTCATTGTACTTAAATTATAAACATTTTTATTCCATTGTTTTATTCGCAGTCAATTCAAATTGCCATTTTTAAGAATTCTAGTCTATGGAATAAATTACAAAAATAATTCATTAAATATTCCAAGCCCAAACTTCATACCCGGTATTAATATTTCTATTCCTTACGCATTTGTAGGTGACGAGGCATTTGGTTTATCAACAAACGTGCTTAGGCCTTATGTGGGAAAATATTTACAAGATATTAAAAGAATTTTTAACTATAAATTTTCTCGGGCAAGGCGTTACGTAGAATTTTCATTCAGAATATTATCAAATAAGTGGGGAATATTCCATCGACCAATTGATGTTAATGTGGAGTTTGCTATTGATATTGTAAAATGTTGTTGTGTGTTACATAATTTTGTACGTGATCGTGATGGTTTTAAATTTGACGATACTTTGACAATTATAGGGGTGGAAGACCTTGATTATGATAATAATGTATACGCAAATTGATTAGTAAATAAATATCGGGACGCTTTAGCTAATTATTTTGTTTCTGAAGACGGACAAATACCTTGACAAAATGAAAAAAAAAATTAAATAAACCTTTTCATTAATTATAAAATAATAATTTATAATATTATAAATTAAGTACATATTAAGTAACTTCTAAGCTGTTGAAGGATGTTACGTTGATTCTTTTTTCATTGCAATCATATGCTATGAATCCATAAACTGGCACCAATGCTAGTACAATACATATGATAGTTGATTTTGGATTCATCGTAATTGGGTTATCTATAATGTTTTACAATTTAATATAACTTATTTCTAATATGTTTTTTTGTACATTAAAACATATTGTAGTGTAGTATTACACTATTACATTATTACATTATATATATATTGATATTCATGTTTTAAGAAATATTTACATAATTGACATTTTTATAATTAGATTTTACATTCATAGTAATATTATATACTTTGTGTTAATGGTGTAACACCATAATACTATATTCTCCTTTATTGGGAAAATATAAATATATATTAATTATAATATTATATATATAATTTCTTGATAAAATTGTTATTTGGGCATTTCTTTGTGATTTAATTATTATTAGGTATTTGTTAATTAATTAATTTATTGTTATTATTATTGAAATGCTTTTTTTTACTTTTTATTTTTATAATCATTTATAGTGACATGTTTATATAAATTCATTGTGATTTTCAAGTTCATTTAAACTAATGTATTTTGTCATTATTTTTACAATTTATTATCTTTCATTTTTCTATGTTTTATTTATTTCTTTTCTTTTTTTTTTTTTTTTTATTTCTTTTTACATGTTTATATATTAGAGAACCAGCAATTTTGTTTTTATTTATGTTTGTAATTCTGTAATTTGATTATAAGTATAATATGCTTTTATTAGACCTTATGTATGGATATTTTATATTTGTTTACAATCACCTGTATTGTTTTTTTTTCTTTTTTTTTTTAGTGCCTACCTATTTTATTATTTTTCTTCTTATTTTTGTTCTGGTTTATTCATTCTGTTTTTATTCTATGAATATATTATTCACTTTTTTATAATTATTATATCTTTGTTTGTTTTTGTTAATTATTTTGCATCAACATAGATTCTTTTTTATATTTATTTATTATTATATATATTTTTTTTTATTTTAGTAACATGCGTTTGTTGATTATTTATTTATTTTATAACAAATTTTTTTATTTTATTTTCTCATGTTTTAGATTTTGTTTATTTATCTATTTTATTTTATTTATTTATTTCTTCTTTATATATTTCTTTATTATATATATATATTTACTTTTTACCTGTGAATGTATGGTTTCATTCTTCTGACATGGATTATATCTTCAGTTATTTTATTGTTTAATGATAATTGGACTTTATAATTTAGATCATTTAATTTTTTATTTATTTTAAATGGCCCTTTGTATTTAGAGGAAAGTTTTGGACATTTTCCTACTGTATTTAATGGGAATTTGAGTAATACAGAGTCTCCGGGTTTAAATGTTATTAAACGATGCTTTTGATCGTGATATTTCTTTTGTGATTCTTGTGCAGTTTTTATCAAATTTGGAATTTTATCTCTTAGCTTGTTTAGTTCTGCTAGAGATTTTTTTATGTCATAAGGAATATTAGTTGGAATTAGTTTGTTATCAATTGGGAAATAAGGTTCAAAGCCATGCATTAAATAAAAAGGACTGTATTTAGTGCTAGTTTGTGGAGTAGCGTTGTTACTCAAGGTAACATATGGTAAATAGTAAGACCATCTTGATTGATTGTTGTCATCAATATAATTTTTAACGGAGTTGCAAAGTACATCTTTTATTTTTTCAACAAATCCTTGTGTTTGTGGGGAATAGCTAGTTGATAATATTTGTTTTATTCCTAAGTTTTCACACACTTCATTTACCATTTGGTTTTTAAAATGTGTACCTCTATCGGATGAGAATTGGCGAAAACATCTCCATTGTGATATTATTTGTATAATGAAATTAATAGTTGATTGGGCAGTTGCTGATTCCACAGCTTTGGTAAATATGAACTTTGTGTTAATACAGGCTGCTACCAAAACATATTTTTTATTATTACTGGGTGTTAATGGCCCTAAATAGTCAAAAGTTAATCTATCTAATGGTCTGTTTGAAAGAGGTATTGGTTGTAATTGACCTATAGGTTTTCCATTTATTTTTTTATTTATTTGGCAACTATGACATGATTTTATATAATGAGTTGTGTCTTTAGTTAAAGTGGGCCAGTAATATTTGTTTTGTATTTTATTAAGGGTTCGTGATATCCCTGTATGGCCGCCAATAGGTGATTCATGATATGATTTTAAAATTTTTTCTGTTAAGGATTGTGGAATTACTAGAGGGTAATTTATAATGTTTGGTGATTTGTATTGTTTATAATGCAATATATCGTTTAAGATTATGAACTGTCTAGATTTTCTTTGAATATTGCTTGGTATTTGGTCGATTTGATTATTATTAATTGCTTGTGTGATTTGTGAGCAAAATTGATCATTATTTTGTTGTTTTTTTATATCCGTTAAATCAATGGTTAGGTTGTCATTGTCATTTTTAATGTCAATTTTATTAATAGGATTTCTAGAAAGAGCGTCAGCCACTTTATTTTATTTTCCTTTTTTATATATGATATTAAAATTAAAATCTAATAATTTTAGAGTTAATCGAGCTATTCTAGCCTATGGTATTTTCAAATTTTCAAATTTTCATAGTATTGTAAACTGATATTATCACAGAATACAATAAAGTGCCTTCCCCATAAATACTCCCGGAAGTAAGTAATGCCAAAACATAGTCCAAATAATTCTAGAGTTGTGGACGAATATGTTTTCTCGCTGTTTAATAATTTTCTTGATGCGTAACCGATTGGGTGTAAAATGTTGTTGTCATCTGGTTGTTCAAGATATGCTCCTAATCCTGTCAGTGACGCATCGGTTGTTTAGAATACTTTTTTAGTGTCATCAAAATGTTTAAGTAAAGGTTGTGATGTTAAACGTTCTTTAAGTGTATTGTAAGAGTTTTGATGAGTTTCTAGCCAATTAATTTTATTTTCACCTTTTGTTAGTTCTGTGAGGGGGTGAGCAATTTTTGCGAAGTCTTTGATATGTTTCCTATAATATGAACACATGCCTAAAAATGATCTGATCTCTCTTTGTGTTTTTGGTTGTTTAAATTCAGTTATGGCTTTAATATTGTTGTTTAATGGTTTAATACCTTCTTGTGAAATTACATGACCTAGTAATTCTATTTTTTTGTTAAAAAAATGACATTTTGATGTTTTTAGAGAAAAATTCATTAAATCAATTATTTTTAAAGCTTTGTTTAAGTTTGTTAGTGCTTCATCAAAATGTTTGCCATATGATGCTAGATGATCTTTATAAATGATTATGGATTTGTATAGTAATGCAGAAAATGCTTCATTTAATACTCTTTGAAATATAGCGCTACTATTTTTAAACCCTTGGGGTAACCTGGTGAATGTCATTAAACCATGAACTGATGTAAATGCTAATTTATGTTGGTCTGTTTCCTTTATTGGTAATTGAAAAAATCCACTGTTGAGGTCGAATGAACTGAAGTATTTTGCGCCTTCTAAGGCTCTTAATAAGTCATTTGTCCTAGGTAAGGGATATTGGTCTGTTTCAACTCTTTCATTTAATTCTTTATATGATACAACTAGTCTGTATGAACCTTTTTCCTTTTTTTTTACTAAGAAAGCGGGTGCTGCGAATTTGGATATTATTGGACGAATAATGTTTGCTTTTTTTAATTTATCTAATTGTGTTTTGAGTTCATCTCTTTGTTGTAGAGATACTCTGTGCGGGGCATGAAATTTTGGGTCTTTATAATTTTCTTTCATTTTTATTTCACACGGTTTTATATTAGCCGGTTTTATGTTGGACGCATCTGAAGTAAATAAATGTATATATTCTTTTAATAGTATTAAAACTTGGCTGTATTGTAACGGGTCTAGTTCATGAGATATGTTAATTGGTGTTCCTTCACTGTCGTATATGATTTCTTTATTAGGGTCATTTGTAATTGATTTGGTAGTATGATCTACGGTTTTTATGTGTATTTTGTCGACCTTGTCAGTTTCTTTGAGTTTATCATTGGTAATTGGTTTCTTTATATTTTTATATTTATTATTTATCTCTGTGATTATTTGTTGTAAGGGTGTAAAATCGTTTATTTCAACATAATCGTGTGGTATCTTTAGTGAAGGGTTTATTGCTTTAGTGCCTGGGATCCAATGTGTATTTTCATTTGTATTATATAGAATAATCGGGGGTCTTTTATTATTTTTGTTACGATATACAACAGCTGTTTTTGTATTTTCGTCAAATATGTAAGTATCATGATTATAATAGCTGGCAATAGATGCCAGTTCGTTGTCGGACCACCAATGACCTGGAAGGTCAGATAATTGTAATAATTCTAACAGTTGACCTATAGAAGTTATTTTTTCTCGTTTATTATCATTTAGTGCGTTACATAATGCATAGAGACCACAATTCCCGTCTTCGAGGACATTCTTACCGGGCTTATAGTTATTGAAGATGGATTTAATTTCATTATTATCGTCGACATTATGATCGTAATATATTGATTCTAATTTATTAATATTATCGGTATCATGATTGATGTTTTTGTTAATGTTGGGATTGTTGGAATATAATTTTGTTTTATTATTGAAATTATCGTTAATGTTGTTAATATTTTTAATTATTTTATTATAATGGTATGGTCATGTATTAAATTAATAATCTTTTCATGTTCTTTTGTTTTCCAACTATTTGTTATATTGTTTGTATTTTTGTGACAAATAAGTAATTCTATGTTAGAATTTTGAAATTCATGATAAATTAATTGTTTTGTCATGGACCAATTTCGTTTGTTTAGTCCAGCCGCTATAGTGGGAATTGCAATTTTGTAAACATGTAATTTGTTCATAGTTTTTTTTAAATTTTGTAATGTGGTTTTTATATTATCATATGTAGGTTTAAGAAAATATTTTTGTTTCGTTATTAGGTAATAAATTGTCCTATTCCCCATATTTATTGGGATGGCTTCACCTACCATTGGTTTTAAATTTTTTAATTGAGCCGAGGCGTCTCCAAATTTATTTTTTATTTGTGCTGCCAAACCTTTGCTCATTTTTAAGTCTGCGGAAATGCAGTGGGCAATTGAATATTCAGAGTTCGTTTGAAATACCTATGTTTTTTACGTCTTCTTTAATATTATGCACGTTGTTGCTATTATAAACGTTATAGGTTTGTATGATTATATGATTATTAATTTTGTTACCATTATTATTTTTACGCAATGTTAACGTACTGTTTTTGAAATTTATATTAGCATTATATTGATATAAAAATTTGTTTCCAATTATTATGTGACAAGATAAATTTTCTATGACATATGCTTTAATTTCAAATTCATGGGAATTTATTTTAAGTTTAATTAAAATTGATCCGAAGAGAGTTAGAGGTTTATTGTTTGCTCCTGTTAAAATAATAGGTTCTTTTTTTAAATTACTATTAGGGGGCATTAACGTATGTCTAATGCAACATATATTTGCTCCTGTATCTATTGTTACTGGAATTGTAATATTATTTAATGTAGCTTTAATATATAGTGGTTCGGTTATATTGTTTATTTTATATTTGTATTTTGGGGATTCTGGAGATAAAGGTGAACATCTATCAGTAATTTTTGACCTAGAAATTAGTTTTTTGAATTCTGATTAATAGATCGACACGTTTTTGCCGAGTGTCCTGCTTTATCGCAAATTTGGCATGTTATAGTAGGTTTGTTATTGAAATAACAGTTTTCTGTTCTGTGATTGTTTTTTAAGCATACTTTACATTGTTGTGGTTGAATATTATTTTTGTTTCGAAAGCATGTAGCTGTGGTATGATTGTTGAGTGAACAGATTTCACAATTTTGAATTTTATTATTTGTATAATTCTGATTAAGAAAATGGTTTTGTTTCACGAGGTTGGGATTTCTAAAAAATGTGTTTTTGTTTGTGTTTGAATTTTTATTCTCTAACAGATTTTCAATTTTTTTGTTTAGTTTTTCATTATTTTCATTGGAAATTTTTAATTGTTCATTGAATTTTTCCGTTATTTTATTTATTTGGTCATAAACAATTGAATTCTTTATTTCTGTCTGCGATTGATCTAACTCTCCTGTCACCATAAATTCGATTAAATCAAATTTTCTTAAATTGTCTTTTAATTGTTTAAGAGTATTATTTTCCATAATACCTATTTGTCTAATGATATTTGGTTTAAGACCCTTTATAACTGTATGTATTATTTCTGATTCGAGCATAGTGGGATTTATTCTTTTGCATAAAGATTCTATTTCATTGACATAATTTATAGTTAGTTCGTCATCTAGTTGTTTTCGTTTTTGTAACAGTAATTTTAACATATCTATTTGTGCAGTGGGTTTGAATTCGCTTAATAGTATATTTTCTAAATCAGCCCATTTTATGTCGTTAATTAAATTTGATTCATTATTATCATAGAATGTTAAGGCAGGACCTTCTAAATATAGAGGTAAAAATTTTATTTTCTCTTCATCAGACCACCCGTTTATGCTAGCTGCTCTGTTGTATTTTTAATAAACGTGTCAATATTTTCAGAAATTAGACCAGAAAATGTATTAGGTTTATAATATGGTTTTTTTGTGTTGTCCATTTTGTTTGCGTTAAAGGTATTGATAAAATCGTTTGGTGTCGTTTCTCCGTTAAGGTATTGTGTTAGTCTATTTTTTAATTCGGGAACCGTACCTGTAGTAATTAGGTTTCGTTTGGTGAGTTCAGCTATTAATTGAGGTTTTAATAATTTACTGATATCTTGTGAAGAGAATGTTGATGGGTTTAAATTATCTTCAAATTTTTCCGAGTTTTTATTTTCGTTGTTCATTTGTTGTTTTTTAAAGAAATTAGATTTTTACTCATTAATTTTTTTTAAATTTTATTTTAAATTTATTAGGTATTTGTTAATATTATTTTTATTTATTTGGCAACTATGACATGATTTTATATAATGAGTTGTGTCTTTAGTTAAAGTGGGCCAGTAATATTTGTTTTGTATTTTATTAAGGGTTCGTGATATCCCTGTATGGCCGCCAATAGGTGATTCATGATATGATTTTAAAATTTTTTCTGTTAAGGATTGTGGAATTACTAGAGGGTAATTTATAATGTTTGGTGATTTGTATTGTTTATAATGCAATATATCGTTTAAGATTATGAACTGTCTAGATTTTCTTTGAATATTGCTTGGTATTTGGTCGATTTGATTATTATTAATTGCTTGTGTGATTTGTGAGCAAAATTGATCATTATTTTGTTGTTTTTTTATATCCGTTAAATCAATGGTTAGGTTGTCATTGTCATTTTTAATGTCAATTTTATTAATAGGATTTCTAGAAAGAGCGTCAGCCACTTTATTTTATTTTCCTTTTTTATATATGATATTAAAATTAAAATCTAATAATTTTAGAGTTAATCGAGCTATTCTAGCCTATGGTATTTTCAAATTTTCAAATTTTCATAGTATTGTAAACTGATATTATCACAGAATACAATAAAGTGCCTTCCCCATAAATACTCCCGGAAGTAAGTAATGCCAAAACATAGTCCAAATAATTCTAGAGTTGTGGACGAATATGTTTTCTCGCTGTTTAATAATTTTCTTGATGCGTAACCGATTGGGTGTAAAATGTTGTTGTCATCTGGTTGTTCAAGATATGCTCCTAATCCTGTCAGTGACGCATCGGTTGTTTAGAATACTTTTTTAGTGTCATCAAAATGTTTAAGTAAAGGTTGTGATGTTAAACGTTCTTTAAGTGTATTGTAAGAGTTTTGATGAGTTTCTAGCCAATTAATTTTATTTTCACCTTTTGTTAGTTCTGTGAGGGGGTGAGCAATTTTTGCGAAGTCTTTGATATGTTTCCTATAATATGAACACATGCCTAAAAATGATCTGATCTCTCTTTGTGTTTTTGGTTGTTTAAATTCAGTTATGGCTTTAATATTGTTGTTTAATGGTTTAATACCTTCTTGTGAAATTACATGACCTAGTAATTCTATTTTTTTGTTAAAAAAATGACATTTTGATGTTTTTAGAGAAAAATTCATTAAATCAATTATTTTTAAAGCTTTGTTTAAGTTTGTTAGTGCTTCATCAAAATGTTTGCCATATGATGCTAGATGATCTTTATAAATGATTATGGATTTGTATAGTAATGCAGAAAATGCTTCATTTAATACTCTTTGAAATATAGCGCTACTATTTTTAAACCCTTGGGGTAACCTGGTGAATGTCATTAAACCATGAACTGATGTAAATGCTAATTTATGTTGGTCTGTTTCCTTTATTGGTAATTGAAAAAATCCACTGTTGAGGTCGAATGAACTGAAGTATTTTGCGCCTTCTAAGGCTCTTAATAAGTCATTTGTCCTAGGTAAGGGATATTGGTCTGTTTCAACTCTTTCATTTAATTCTTTATATGATACAACTAGTCTGTATGAACCTTTTTCCTTTTTTTTTACTAAGAAAGCGGGTGCTGCGAATTTGGATATTATTGGACGAATAATGTTTGCTTTTTTTAATTTATCTAATTGTGTTTTGAGTTCATCTCTTTGTTGTAGAGATACTCTGTGCGGGGCATGAAATTTTGGGTCTTTATAATTTTCTTTCATTTTTATTTCACACGGTTTTATATTAGCCGGTTTTATGTTGGACGCATCTGAAGTAAATAAATGTATATATTCTTTTAATAGTATTAAAACTTGGCTGTATTGTAACGGGTCTAGTTCATGAGATATGTTAATTGGTGTTCCTTCACTGTCGTATATGATTTCTTTATTAGGGTCATTTGTAATTGATTTGGTAGTATGATCTACGGTTTTTATGTGTATTTTGTCGACCTTGTCAGTTTCTTTGAGTTTATCATTGGTAATTGGTTTCTTTATATTTTTATATTTATTATTTATCTCTGTGATTATTTGTTGTAAGGGTGTAAAATCGTTTATTTCAACATAATCGTGTGGTATCTTTAGTGAAGGGTTTATTGCTTTAGTGCCTGGGATCCAATGTGTATTTTCATTTGTATTATATAGAATAATCGGGGGTCTTTTATTATTTTTGTTACGATATACAACAGCTGTTTTTGTATTTTCGTCAAATATGTAAGTATCATGATTATAATAGCTGGCAATAGATGCCAGTTCGTTGTCGGACCACCAATGACCTGGAAGGTCAGATAATTGTAATAATTCTAACAGTTGACCTATAGAAGTTATTTTTTCTCGTTTATTATCATTTAGTGCGTTACATAATGCATAGAGACCACAATTCCCGTCTTCGAGGACATTCTTACCGGGCTTATAGTTATTGAAGATGGATTTAATTTCATTATTATCGTCGACATTATGATCGTAATATATTGATTCTAATTTATTAATATTATCGGTATCATGATTGATGTTTTTGTTAATGTTGGGATTGTTGGAATATAATTTTGTTTTATTATTGAAATTATCGTTAATGTTGTTAATATTTTTAATTATTTTATTATAATGGTATGGTCATGTATTAAATTAATAATCTTTTCATGTTCTTTTGTTTTCCAACTATTTGTTATATTGTTTGTATTTTTGTGACAAATAAGTAATTCTATGTTAGAATTTTGAAATTCATGATAAATTAATTGTTTTGTCATGGACCAATTTCGTTTGTTTAGTCCAGCCGCTATAGTGGGAATTGCAATTTTGTAAACATGTAATTTGTTCATAGTTTTTTTTAAATTTTGTAATGTGGTTTTTATATTATCATATGTAGGTTTAAGAAAATATTTTTGTTTCGTTATTAGGTAATAAATTGTCCTATTCCCCATATTTATTGGGATGGCTTCACCTACCATTGTTTTAAATTTTTTAATTGAGCCGAGGCGTCTCCAAATTTATTTTTTATTTGTGCTGCCAAACCTTTGCTCATTTTTAAGTCTGCGGAAATGCAGTGGGCAATTGAATATTCAGAGTTCGTTTGAAATACCTATGTTTTTTACGTCTTCTTTAATATTATGCACGTTGTTGCTATTATAAACGTTATAGGTTTGTATGATTATATGATTATTAATTTTGTTACCATTATTATTTTTACGCAATGTTAACGTACTGTTTTTGAAATTTATATTAGCATTATATTGATATAAAAATTTGTTTCCAATTATTATGTGACAAGATAAATTTTCTATGACATATGCTTTAATTTCAAATTCATGGGAATTTATTTTAAGTTTAATTAAAATTGATCCGAAGAGAGTTAGAGGTTTATTGTTTGCTCCTGTTAAAATAATAGGTTCTTTTTTTAAATTACTATTAGGGGGCATTAACGTATGTCTAATGCAACATATATTTGCTCCTGTATCTATTGTTACTGGAATTGTAATATTATTTAATGTAGCTTTAATATATAGTGGTTCGGTTATATTGTTTATTTTATATTGTATTTTGGGGATTCTGGAGATAAAGGTGAACATCTATCAGTAATTTTTGACCTAGAAATTAGTTTTTTGAATTCTGATTAATAGATCGACACGTTTTTGCCGAGTGTCCTGCTTTATCGCAAATTTGGCATGTTATAGTAGGTTTGTTATTGAAATAACAGTTTTCTGTTCTGTGATTGTTTTTTAAGCATACTTTACATTGTTGTGGTTGAATATTATTTTTGTTTCGAAAGCATGTAGCTGTGGTATGATTGTTGAGTGAACAGATTTCACAATTTTGAATTTTATTATTTGTATAATTCTGATTAAGAAAATGGTTTTGTTTCACGAGGTTGGGATTTCTAAAAAATGTGTTTTTGTTTGTGTTTGAATTTTTATTCTCTAACAGATTTTCAATTTTTTTGTTTAGTTTTTCATTATTTTCATTGGAAATTTTTAATTGTTCATTGAATTTTTCCGTTATTTTATTTATTTGGTCATAAACAATTGAATTCTTTATTTCTGTCTGCGATTGATCTAACTCTCCTGTCACCATAAATTCGATTAAATCAAATTTTCTTAAATTGTCTTTTAATTGTTTAAGAGTATTATTTTCCATAATACCTATTTGTCTAATGATATTGGTTTAAGACCCTTATAACTGTATGTATTATTTCTGATTCGAGCATAGTGGGATTTATTCTTTTGCATAAAGATTCTATTTCATTGACATAATTATAGTTAGTTCGTCATCTAGTTGTTTTCGTTTTTGTAACAGTAATTTTAACATATCTATTTGTGCAGTGGGTTTGAATTCGCTTAATAGTATATTTTCTAAATCAGCCCATTTTATGTCGTTAATTAAATTTGATTCATTATTATCATAGAATGTTAAGGCAGGACCTTCTAAATATAGAGGTAAAAATTTTATTTTCTCTTCATCAGACCACCCGTTTATGCTAGCTGCTCTGTTGTATTTTTTAATAAACGTGTCAATATTTTCAGAAATTAGACCAGAAAATGTATTAGGTTTATAATATGGTTTTTTTGTGTTGTCCATTTTGTTTGCGTTAAAGGTATTGATAAAATCGTTTGGTGTCGTTTCTCCGTTAAGGTATTGTGTTAGTCTATTTTTTAATTCGGGAACCGTACCTGTAGTAATTAGGTTTCGTTTGGTGAGTTCAGCTATTAATTGAGGTTTTAATAATTTACTGATATCTTGTGAAGAGAATGTTGATGGGTTTAAATTATCTTCAAATTTTTCCGAGTTTTTATTTTCGTTGTTCATTTGTTGTTTTTTAAAGAAATTAGATTTTTACTCATTAATTTTTTTTAAATTTTATTTTAAATTTATTAGGTATTTGTTAATATTATTTTTTATTTATTTATTTATTATTGTTTTTATTTATTTTTTTTTTGAACTTTAAATTTATAAATTAATTAATATTTTATATTTATTTCGTGTTACGAGCCACGAGTTGGGCGCCACTTGTAGTAAATCAAAAATGATTTACAACCCTCTTATATATATATATTTGCACACACATGTAGATACATATATAAATATATAAGGATTTGCATTATGAAGTAAATTGACTTACCCTTGTCTGACTGTCCGGTATTTGATGAATATACTTATTATTAATCAAATGAAAAATAACAAACTATTGAATATATTATAACACATTTATTAATCACTGATATAAACTGACTCTACTAATTAGTACATATTATTAAAATCCTTAACGCACATCCACAGGTGGTGCGCAGGGAGAGTGACGTTGTGCCCCAGAGCCTGATGGTTGATGGGTGTCTTTTTGAGCCGGTGGTGTAATAAAATTATATTATAATGGTCAAAGGACATAACAGTGTCTGACCACATATGTTTACTATCGAATGAATAATTTACTGAACATATGTGCGACTATGTACATGTAAGGGATTATATGATGATGCCACTATTATAGCGTTATATGTGGCTATCATTACACTGTTTAACTGGTTAACTTAACCTAACCATTTGTGTATAATAATGTTTATAGCTACAAACAGCAAGTGATATTTTTAAAGGATTTATTGGGTATTTAGGTACTTGGTTACATGGGTCTTATATTCTATAATATTTGGTTGCACACCCACTAATATACACCAAGTTGTGGCACTGCGAATTTTCATATATTATTTCGAAGTGCATTTAATTTGAAAACTAATAACTAGATAATAAATACCTAGATCTTACATCTAGTAATGCTTTAGTATACAAATAATTAAATTTAACACTTAAAAATAAATATAAAATTGTTAATTTACTTGTCCATTTTGCTAACCAAGCATCTGTATCCTCAGTCCGTTCACCAGTAGGTATGGTCGTCAAATAAGTAAAAAATATTAAACTATTAACTAATAACTATATAATATCTATATTTGAATTATTCGATAAACGATTGACGATTAGAAAATTTAAACGCAATAATAATAAAAAAGATAAAACCCGCATGGAACGCATGAACAATGAAAATAATATGGCGAGACTCGCAAAATGACATTTTCTAAAAATAAATATCAATAATTTAAAATTTTTGATAATGATTTGATTTCGATGGCCAGTTATAATACTACTAACTATATTTAAAACATTTGAACTATTCTATTTATTACGTATAATGGAACATGTTACGGGGAGACGTCATAAAGCTAGTCCGGCGAGCGAACTGCCTACGATCCACCTCCTATGTGTTGCCGGGCGCGTTACCTCTTCCGCCATGAGCGCATAACGGGCCCCCGAGAGCCAGGCGTCAGCTTCCCCGCGGCGGTACCCACGTGTGGGCAGTCGTGAGCGACGCGTGTGGCCAGAGGTGCGGGATGACCCCGATTCAACCTTTTCTCCTACCTAGCATACTACCGGCGCCACCACGAGTCCATCCTCATACACCTCGGACGCGCGACGCCTGACGCAGAGCTAAACCGTGTGGCCGCAATATACAACGTCGGAGCCTCGTTCGACAGGTTGGCAGCTTTTGCCGCGACCTTCGAACAAGGGAGCTTACTCCGGCACCCGTGGTACAAGTTTCGGACCAATCCAGGAACTCGCAACAACCTATCCCGCAAGCGTCCTTCCGAGATCCGGGCTCAGCCTGACCGCGGGATTTCCTTTTTTGCCTGGTACGGTTTTCATGGTAGGTTTCCGTTCTTACACTGTGTTAGGAGTTTTTGTGCATTCATAGCGCCCTCGGCACCGAGCCAGCCGGGGGCGCGCACGTGTTTCGCCATAAGAAGGAGACTGGCCTCCAATAAGTCTACGACTCTCGGACTGGTTTACGTTCCGTTCATTTCTGTCCGGGCCCCATCCGATGTGAGCGAATCCCCTCCGGTCTCACGCGTGAGTGTGTCGGAGGCTCATTACTCGAGCCAAGTACCCGCACAGGTTGGAGAGACTCCCCGGTCTCTGGCCAATAGGTCACGCCCGCTAGAGGCGGGACCGCGCTGTGCCGCATGTCCAGGGTTAGCCGCGAGCAACATAAAATGTATGCTTCCGACCTGGCTTCTCGTTCAAGACAAGCCCACCCGCCGGTGATCGGCACTGGCATTAACGCCACAAACACCTCCGTGCCGGTACGTGTGGCTTGGAGAGGGCGGCCGGGTGCACGGCCCACGTTCGACCGCCCTTGGTCCTCCATTGCTCGCGCCCCGCGGACTCAATTCCCATTAAGTTCGTAGAGGGAGCGCCTGGTACCGTACCAGCCGTGTATCATGTAGCATTTACCCCGCAAGGCATTATTTCAGGGAATGGTGTGCCCCGCTTAAAGACCTTCGGCGTCGTGAAGCCCTCTTCGACTATAACACGGGCTGGTCGGACGTTCGAGTGCCAAGACCCGGGACATGAGCTATACCCCGTTATAGTATTTCATGGTAACCGCGCCCCTGCATCCACTGGGACAATCAGCAAGTCTTTCGACGTAATTGCACCAGCTTCTGATAGGTAAAGGTACCTACTACAGACTCCTCCCTTAATTCCACACGGTTTTCTCCGGGCAGCCGGACGGCCTACCCATGGTTTAGTCGATGGACAAGATATATACGCATCGATTGTCCGCCCGGTCCTTCCCCGACCATTTCCGGCGGCCCCGCCGTCATGTCCACAGGTGCTTTAGCAGACAAGAGGCGAAGACGCCAACCCAGGCCTCAGAGGGAGCGAACTTCTTTTCTTACGTTAAAACGCCTTTCCAGCCCGCCCGAATTACATGAGGAGTAATCGGCAATCACAAGTCTTTCACGGGTCTTATCGGAAGGCGAGTTGTGAAAGTGACGCTTTCACCAGACGAGCGGGCCTCTCGGCCATATGCGTTCAAGCCACAGTAAGTACGCCCGCACCGCCGTTCGCTGGTTTTTCCCCTTAGAAGATACACATACTAGTATAACCTAAAGGCGTTCGGTTAGGTTATGTCTCCGAACAATATGCTAACGGTTAGGTCAACTCTGACTTATAATGAGACTCGCGACCGCCATGCCCGCGACCTAGCGACCGAACCGCCGGCTTCTGGCCTACTAGGTTCTGGCGCTGGTCATCACTCATGGGTTCGGTGGTCCCATAAAGTGACCTTACCATGGCCAGAAGGGTATCTTGTCCATAGCAAGGAATTTTGACGTAGCTGTTCGCGGGGTGTTATTAGTTATTCCATCCTACCCAACCCACCGAAGTGGGGGGGAACCGGGTATTCCATTATCCACAACCCATGGGCGCGTTCTATGCTGTCCGCCGACGGTCAACGAGAACCACAGACGGGTGCCTGTGATTTTGCTAGAAATTTATTACGTACAGTTAATTTCTCAACATTTTTTTCGCATTTATACCTAATTTTTTTTTTACTACATTTAAAGTAATATATTTTTAGCAAATGTATACATTAATACGGAATCAATTAGCCTGGGCCATGGCCCAGTTGCCCCAGGCCGTAGTTCCACCTATGATCTCCATGACAAGTAGACTATCTAAACATCAAAACATCTTTTTTATCATGCCATTTTAAAATTGTTATAAACTCTTTTTGTCTTGCTATAAACTGTCCTTTTTTCAATTTTTTTTCGTTTACATCTATTGGAAGCCATTTTCGATTTCTTCTTAAAGTACCACATAAATCAGTTTTCGGCCATAAAGATATTCGGCAAGCGAAACACTCGTATAAAAATTGTCTGTTATTATCAAACGGCCTTCATCAAGTAAACTTTCAGCTAAATTTACCACAACTGTTCCTGGTTTGTCCAAAGTTCCTAAAGTAGCTCCCGTACAACAGTAAATACTAGAAGCCCATGTAAAACCATCAGGTGTACACAACTTGTACATTTTGATGCCATATTTATGAGATTTTGACGGGTTGTATTGACGAAATAAAAATCTACCTCTAAAAGCTATCATAGATTCGTCAACAACTAATGTATCTCCTGGAGTGTCCAAATTTTTTGTTTTTTGAAAAATCATATCCATTAATGGTTTAATTTTATATAACCGATCTGTATTTTCTCTAGCAATATTATTGTCTACAAAGTGCCAACATCTTAAAATAATAATAAATCTATTATAGCTCATGCCAATTGTGTGAAATAATTCATAATATTATAAACTTTCTTTTTTCCAATATGACTCGTAAGTAGAAAATACAACAACACCAGAAAACATCAAAATACCCAAAAACTTTTTCATTTCATCTATATCTATATCTTTCCTTCTAGACATTCTACTATTTCTTCTAACTGGTCCACTATTTAACTTCTGATGTGCGTACCGATTTGTTTCATTACACATTAAATGTAAAATGGCATAATCAATAATACTAAAAAATTCGTCTATCGGTTTCAAAATATTTGTAGAATCTTCAATTATTATTTCTTTTAATAAACCAACAGACTTACCAGTAAAATCAACTCTGTCCAAATTCAAAATAATGTTTGACCAGTCTTCTTCTAAAAATTGCATAGCCGGCTCATCAGAATCTATAACCATAACGTTATCGTCATTTGAATCAGATTCTCCATCAGATGCGAAATACTCAGAATCGTCATCACTGTCATAATTTTCGAATTCTATGTCACAATTGTTGCAAAAAAATGTTCCAGTTCACGTTCAATTTGGTCAACCCTTAAATTATTATATGATTTCGACGACATAGTGTTGAAATAATGAGACCACACACGCAACTAATGTGTTTTCGTTATAATGTAAAAGGACCATTAACTACACAACTGTACGTCAAAGATAGGAACAAACGTTTGAAATAATATCCGTGAAAAACCCATGTAAAAATAATTTTACGTATTATAGGTTGTTGTAAAATAAATGAAGACTCTTGAAATTATTCTAAGTGTTTTTTATTAAAAATTATTCTAAGTCCAATTAATTATTTAATTAAACTTGTGAAAAATTTTCTAAGTCCAAATGACAAAACTATTGATCTGGGTGACGTGAAGGTACTCGCTCTAACTCTGGTGAATCACGTCTGAAATGTGCCTAATCTGGGCCCCCTTATATATCATATATATATATGTTATTATATAACATATAGAAAACATTTTTTGGCAGGAGAAAAAACGTTTTCACAATATTGTAGTAAAATATTTTTACATTGTTTGGTTTTTACATTTTCAAAATATATACTACATAATATTTCTAAAGTATTCAAATTCACACATTTTCAAAATAATTGCCATTAAATGTTTCTAAAAATTCTTATAAAAATATTTTTAAAAATATTTATAATCAAATATTTCTTATACTTAATATATATATACTCATAATATATACTCTTAATATACTTAATTAGATATATTTTTAAAATGTTTAGGATCAAATGTTTACATAATTCATCCACAATATTTTTAAACTGTTTGTAGACAAAATATTATATACTTATCAATAATAATTAACCAATATTGGCAATATTCCAATATTAGTTATGTATAACATAAACATTATACTACCTATGTTTAATTTTAATGAATAGAATATGATAAGGAAGAAGAAATGAGTAGGAGATTTAATTATTATGTTCAAAAAAAATATAATAAATCATTCAATTATAATTAATCAATTTTATTATTATTTTTTAATTAATAGCACTTTAATTTTTATCATTTTTTTGTTTTTTAAATATTTCTCTTTGTGCAGCTTGAGCCATCCAATTTTTTAACGGTTTTTCTACTTCTATATTTGGA
Source organism: Aphis gossypii (assembly GCF_020184175.1). Taxonomy (NCBI): domain Eukaryota; kingdom Metazoa; phylum Arthropoda; class Insecta; order Hemiptera; family Aphididae; genus Aphis; species Aphis gossypii. Next base: position 88,817,266 of record NC_065531.1, read on the forward strand.
ATATGTGCAAACTTTTTTATTGAACGGACTGATTCTAAAATAAAAAAAAAAACATTAAGTTTACAATGAATTATAATATTTTATTTATTAAACTCTACAAATTAGTATCCAATATCTGTATGCAAACACCATTTAAAGATAAAAAACAATCAAAAGTTCACTAAATAGTATTAATTAAAAAGATAATATTATTGTTGTGTCACTATTTGGTTAACCTTCATAATTTCTAGATATATTTTCTATTTTCATACATATTTCTTTTAATAGCTTCTAGTAAAATGTAGATAATGTATAGTATTTTTTTTTACTTACCAAATATAATACTGCAACTTTGTAGAGTTGAAAATTGATTTTTTCCCTTAAAACCAATATACGAGTATTTCATGAGAAATGTGTCACTAAACATCTTTTACATCATTTTACGGATGGTTTCAGGCAAAGAGTTGCTCAAAAATCGAGATAAAGTTTTAACCTATAAAACATCATTTATTTTATAGAATTGTGTTATGCATTAGTATATTATGTGATATATAAGTATTATTTTTAATATACCTATCTAAGAATGATATTTTTATTTATAAACATTATAAACTAGGTACATACCACAGCAGATCTGTACATTGAATCCTTTACTAATCTGTCTTCCATTTGATTAAGGTCTGAGTCATTTTCGATTATTGTAATATCGTCTTCATAATAAGTGGCATAAGTTCCAGAAAAAATGTTTGATTTTCCCGAAAGTTTATCATCAATTTTTTCCGTCAAAGATTCAAGAGTATCCATACGCCTGTGTATGTTTTCAACATCATACTTCAGAGTTGTCAGTGATCTTTTTATGAATTTTTTAAAAGCTGAAATAATAAGTAACAAATCTTGTTACAATGTTTAATAATAAAAAAAAATAGTATTATATAATTATTTATTGAATCCTTTTAACTTTTATTTTTATAGTATATCAATTAATTGAAATGTATAATATACATTTACCCCAAAATTTGGGATTCTTCTATGAATATTGGCCATTAGCTTATTATTTTGTAATGTAGGAATAGTGTATATAAATTATCAGTTCTAAGAAAAATTACTATTATGGTTGCACTGGTTTATAAAAATTAAATGTTTTTAAAGTACATCAAATAGTAGTACTCAATTACATAAAAAAAAAAAAAAACACACATCATTGTAAAATCAATACATTCTTCACTCCGTTCAAGGCAAGTGGGTACCGCTCTGCTGTACATTAGGGGGTTGGGTGGACCTCGGACTAGGGTAGGTTAAATTTGAATGCAATGATAGGTATCATTGTATACGAAAAACGATTCTGAACGGAGATGATTTGTCAGTCTAGGATATATTATATTTAAAAATTGTCATATATTCTATTTTGAAACAAATATTTTATTTTTCAATTTTTGGGGGGGGGGGTGGGGGGTTTGAACAAATTAGAATTTTTTGAAGATTCATTAGTGAGAATAACTACGTTTGAAATTAATCATCCATTCATTTCGGAGGGGTTTGAACCCCCCCCCCCCTCCGCGTCCGCCACTAGATAGGACACATTTGCATAAGGCATGGTCACGGAATAAGATAAGTCCGTGGGCATTGTTAATCAATTTTTCCAATACATTGCATGTAGTTATCATATAATTCACATAAACGTCCTGGTATACAAGTATGATTGTAGCTAGGATTGTAGTTATCTCATATTATATTATATTATATATTATTATCTACAATCGTGGTTTACACAAAAAGGAATACCCTAATATTATGTAGTTTGTATAGTACACGGAATTAGATATAATCACATATTATTATAATATTGTCATAGATAATAAAGATCTTTATTTTAATAAAAATCTTTATTATCTATGAATATTGTACACAGCTGCCGATATAGATAATAAACTTTATCTATATCTGTGATATTTTATGTTTTGTTTACATTCCGTATGTTGACGTTGTTGGTTGATTACGGTTTTTAAAATTTTATTTCTATTATGAATTAACCATGTATTAATAATTGTAATCGTTTTAAATTAATATAATTCTACGTCGTGTTGATTCCTTGTGTAACAATTACATATTAACATCAAGACGAGCCATTTCCTAAAGATTTCATTAATGTAAGTTTAATAAGTACCTATCACATTAAATTACATAATATTTACTTATAATTATGTATTTTGTTTATTGTTTAGATATTACTAATGGCTGAATTGTATCATCAAATGTGCATATTATTATAGTGTAACCAAGCTCAGCTGATGTTATACTCAGTGAATTGTAGTACAAATTGTTATTTGCCTCTCAACTGGTAGACTTTAGTATAGAGGTATTGCAAATAAATTTGACCAGATTACTATGGACTATTAACAATATTAATAATTCAAATTAAATCATTAAATAAAGAATTTTTTTTTTTTATATTTTATTATATTTCATAAAATTAACAGTGGATTAATACATTTATTTAATTTTAAGTTCAATAGATACAGAATTGTGTAAGAGTTTTGTATCACACAGCACATTGTGTAATGACAAATTCTTTATAAGATTCATAGTTCTTAGTACATCAACAATATCAACTAATAAAAATGTTTGCACTGTTAAACCGAATGAAGGCCATTGAAATGAAAGATTCATGTACTTTCAACCGTTAAATTGATTAAATATTTTGAATCTGTAAAAAATAACAAATTAATGTAATAAATTAGTATAAACATATATACTAAGTGGCTTTTTAAATATTTACTTTTTACCTTTAATGTATTATATGTATTATAATATATTCAATAAATTGTTAGTTGTAAGTTGTATCATAGTTTAAATGTACAATGTAAAATAATATGAAGTATTATGAATAAATAAATTTAAATAAAATCTGATTATTTATTTTTAGTCACTGTATATTATAATTATTTACTTGGCACAAAATTACAAAATATCATGTCCTAAACAATTTAAATTATGTATGGAAAATAACATCTTATTATACAGGCTTAAGTCATCTAAATACTTAACACTGGAAGATAGGATTTGCTGTAGAACTGATATTATATAAGTTATTAAAATGTGTTATGATCCTAGGCGAATACATAATAAATGTTGATAATCTTAAGACCGCACAATTAAGATTGTAGTTTGTTTTTGGAGGATTGAATACAAACATACATATTATAAGGTATTAGGTCAGAAGTGAGAATAATAATATATAGTTCGATATTATTTTAATAAAAATAAAATCTAGGTTTCTGCTTTTGTTAAAAAATAACAATTATTATAAGGTTAGTGCCCTCACACTTTTTATCCAGGCTAGGGACTGGCAACTTATACATAATATTATGTAAGTGAATAGTTGGCGGTTTATACGTTCCTTTTTGAATCCAATAACAGTCAGATTGTATACTTACAGGTTAAGTTTACAATTTATTTTTAGCTGTGTTATGTTTTGTTTTTTTCCAATTGGAAAATATTTTTACATTCTTTTTAGAATGATAACATATACATCTTTGCTGTTGTTTGGCCATCTTCTTTCTGCAACTATTGTGTAATTGGCGCAAACCCAATTGGAAGTTCCTTGTCTCAGGTATGCAATGTAATGGCCAGAAATCGTGTTTTCTCCCATATGTAATATTGCAGCTTGAGTTTTGTATTGTGCTCCAGCAATTTATAAAATAGAGGTGGGTACGCCACTAAGTTTTAGATCTGTTATCTTGTTGGGAACAAATTGACCACATTTACAAATGTTGGAATAAATAGTTTTAGTTGAATTACTATATACTCATTTGCCACTATTATCTGATGTTTATCTTCAGAACTTCCGATGTTATTACAATTATTGCATTTGTAGTCATCTAATGTATTCCAAACATTTTGATTTGTTGAAAATAATGTTTGCAAAGTTTGTGATCTGTGCTGTGAAATCTCAAAATGTAGAATCAAACTTGTAGGTGCATTGTTGGCAATGTATGTTTACAAGTATTGCAACGAATGGTATACAATTCTTGAAATCCAACTAAAAAATTCAAATGTAGGTCTACAACGGTCCATAAGTGCTTCTAAAAATTCTATACAATTTTGTTGCTGTTGCAGAGTATATAATATTGTCTCGTTGTCCAAATATTTTCTGATTGTTCGAGTATCAAATGATCCACTGTTACTTGTATATTCATGTAGGCTATGTTGAAGTGTTGGTCCGAGTTGATTATTGCGAATTTCATTTACAAGAGATTGACAAATAAAAAGAACCTGTATGACAGAATTAGCATAACATGATACACCATCAGTGTTAATAAAGCCACAAAATGTACTACTTGATGTTATGTCAACTTTATTCTTAATACTTGATATTTTTATTGTTTTTGGATTTTTTGACAAAGTTGCATTATCATTTATTGTTTCTAATAATGAATCTGACCTTATGTTGCAATTTTCTGGAACTTTGAGAGTATTACTATTGACCTGAATAAATTGAATATCATTATTTATGATATTATAATCAACTATTTTGGTTGATTTAGTTTTAGTTTCTGGAACTAAAATAGTGTCACTATCAACCTGTATGAACTCAATATCGTCCAAGTTATTATTATTCAGGACCTTAGTTAAGTTAATCGATTTTTTAGATTTTTCCACAGGAAATCCATCGATTGCAGGAACGTTTGGTTTAATAAAATTGTTTTTGACTTCTTCTTGTACAATTTGGTCATCAACAGTCTCAGAATATTTTTCTATTTTCTTGAAAGTATCTATGTCCATAACCAAAATAGGTCTGTGATCACTTATGAGGGACTCATACACCAAAGCCGCAATGTCAACATTTGTAATGACATTGTCAATGGTTGTTCCGTGATCTGTAGTAATACCGTCAACCAATATTTTGTAATTGAAATGTTTTAATATTTGAACTAGTTGTTTTGGCGGTTTGTTGAAGTTTATATTGAAATCACCAATAAAGATAACATTGTTTTTGGCGGAAGCTACCGTTTCAATGAAATCACAAAGCTTCTGTACAGGAAAATTTGGCGATGAATATATCCCAATATAGGTAATATTTTCAATGATAACTTCAATGGCTTCTAAGTGTGTGTTTTTCTTTTGATCTTGAAGCAATGTTGTGCTGCAGGTTATTTCTTTATGATTAATGGATTCTCCAACAAAACAAATTGAACCACTTTTACCATTTGCATGTATACTGTCTATTCTAGAGCATTCAGTATGGTTCATAATGGTATATGTGTCAGATGATTTTGAACCAGTTTCTTGGAAGAACATTATTTTAGATTGTAAAAGGACGATATCCGCATTAATGTGAGCTTCATATTTTTTTAAAGACCTTATATTGTATGACATGCAGGAGAGTGGCATGTTGTGTGTCATAATTCTAGAAAAACGCAGAAAAAGAGCACAACTTGGTGTCCTGAGTCTGCACATCTCATGTTCAACTTTTGCCGAAGGTTTTGGTGGCTTTGCAGGAAAGTAATCTATACGCAAACCTTGAGCAGAAGTTGCTCGACTACATCCTACATATAACATATTGCACTTCAAGAATTTTTGGGGTATATGAAATGCTACAGATTGATATGTGGCACCTTGACTTTTGTGTACCGTCAATGCCAAAGCTTCCATTAAGGGCAATTGCATTCTAGTTACTTTATGGTGCTCTGCATTACCGAGTTGAAATTCTAATTTTATGATTTCAATTGGTGTCCACTTGCACATATCATCTGTGTGTTCGCCTTCGGGTTTAAGTTTGTCTCTTATCTTTTGTCTGGTTAGTGACCCCACCTCTGGCTCATCAAACTTGATCCAATCCCTTTTTGCAACTTCTTTACCTCCTGCAGTCTGTCCTTTGTTTATTTGCATGAGTTCTCCGATTGCACCGTTCACTATGCCGTCTTCGGTTGAAATGTTTGCTATCACCATGTATTTAGCTGTTTCTTTTAAAACTAACCTTAAAGCTAAACCCATAGTCTTTTGTCGTGGCAGTTTCTTGGCAGGTTCAATATCCGATCGTTTTGCAGACGTATCAATGGCTTCGGATATGAAACTAACTTGATTCATAGAGTTAAGCACTCTCCTGTTCATTTCGTCGACTTCGTTATTAGTAGCCCAAAGATGCATTACTTGTGGTTGAAAAGTAATGTCTAGGTGGGTTATAAGATTTTGAAAATATTTTACATCAGCTTCCTCCAACTGTCCTCTGGCCAACTTTGTTAACATCATTGCAAATTGTTTGTCATCTTTTTGGCGCATTATTTCAGTCAACTCATAAAACTTGAATGTTTCCCAAATAGATTTAATCGATAACATTTCTACAGCACTTGGAGATTTAGACAATATTTCTTCAAAACTATCGTACAATGGTGTTGCTTATACCGGTGCTAATTGAAAGAAATCGCCAAACACTATTACATTTATGTCCCCAAATGGTTTATTTATTCTTAATATAGACCTCAATCGTTGATCAATGTATCCCAGTGTTTTTATGCCAACTATGGTTAGGACCATGGAAATTTCATCAATTATCAAAAGTTTTACATTGGTAAACTGACAACGTAGTGTACTTGAAATATCTGAACTTAACTTTGGTAACAATCCGGCAAATTGATTCAATGGTAATTTTAATGCGGAATGAAGTGTTAATCCTTTTATTCCATATGCAGCTTTACCTGTTGGTGCTGTCAACAATACGGGAGGAAGTGACAGATCATCTATATCTGGTCTAAGATTTTCTATCCGAATTACAGATTGTGCTAATGCACGTATAAGCATTGACTTTCCAGCTCCCGCTGGTCCAGTGACAAATACCTTCATCGCAGGATGACCTTTTCCCTACAATTGACTTCTTATGACATTAGTTGTATGATATAAGAGTTGGCGTTAGGTAGACATCCGATTAAGTCTTTAAACTGTTCATTGTCTATCAGGTGCACTATTATCTTACCACCATCTTTAGGTGAATCTACATCTGATATATTGGTATTTTCAACATAATCTTCAACATCGTTTATTAGTACATCGTCTGGTACCCAATCTTCATCGTCTACAAGCTGTTTGTTGTTACGGCCTTGTTCTCCTTCTATTTGGATTTCATTATCGTCTAATTGGGTTCCTTCTACTTTATTAAACTGTTGGTACAACTTTTTTATTTGATCAATGTTTGTGTCATATACTTGTTTACAGTTAATATCTAACAAATCAGTTTTTTCATCGCGCCATGGTAAAAATAACATAATATTTTCTCTGTAAAAGTCTTGTTCATTTTTATCCACATTAAACCTAACATACCGTATGATTTTTCTGATTTTACGTTTATTTATATACTTGTTTGGTTTTCCGATTAGAGTGGAGTCAATCGGATAAGTGGTATCAGGTTCATTATCAGTGTCAGAATCAGAACTGTTGTTAGCCGGTTTTTATTTTACCGCGAACTTCATAATTGGAGCCAAATTCTGCTAAAGTTACATCTTCAAGACTGTGTGGTCTACATGAATAATATTCATTGAGACCGTCAAAAAAAATGTCGTCAGATTTTGGATCCATTTCTCCTCTAACTGCCATTGGTTTCAACATCTGGTTGGCTTTTTTAACATCCGGATCTTGCAGTCGTTTCAACATGCTCTTACGATTGGCGATCTGGTTGGTTTTTTTAACATCCGGATCTTGCAATCGTTTCAACATGCTCTTACGACTGGCGATCTGGTTTGCTTTCTTTAAAACTGGGTCTTGCAGTCGTTTCAACATGCTCTTACGACAGGCGACCTGATGTGCTTTTTTGAAATCCGGATCTTGCAATCGTGTCAACATGCTCTTATGACTGGCGATCTGGTTTGCTTTCTTTAAAACTGGGTCTTCCAATCGTTTCAATGTACACTTCAAATTAAGTAATTTTATTTGATTTGTAACAACAATATCTTGAGATGCACGACATAGTTGTTTTCTTAATTTATCTTTTTCAAGTTCATGTACATGAACACTTTGGTTTTCACGGGATCGTTTCTTATTTTCTTTATTTTTAAGTGCACGTTTTGATAGTCGTCCCATTTTAAAAAAAAAAAAATACAATACGAAAACGAAAAAAAATACAAACAGAATACTTAATTTATGATACAAAAAACTAATTCCCAAACAATGAGAATTGAAAAAAAAAATAAAAAACTGAAAATTACTTCTGACAACCTAAAAAAAAAAAACAAGGTTAGTTCATATCAACAAAAAACGTAAAATTACAGCAGAAAATTACCTTAACTAAACACAGCAGCAATCAAAACCTTAATTGTCACAGGATTTCTAAGGTTCTAAAAAAATAAAAATAGTTTAATTGTAATAAAAACCCATACGATAAAAACAAATAAATGTAAAAGTAACTAAAAGATTATAAATGAGACATAATAAATACCCCCCTAAACATTTAATAATACATTTTGTCGATTAACTTTATGGTGGTGTTAGAAATAGTACTCTAAGCCAGAGGTTCCCAACCCGTGGTACGCGGAAAGCTCGTAGGTGGTACGCAAAGAAATTTTAACTTAAATTTTTTTTTACTTTCATAAATATCCAACAATAAAAAAAAATGTTAAGAAATTAATGAATCATAAAAATATACGTTAAAAAAAATTTGACTCCTAATTGTTTTTAGAATTGAAGTGGTACGCGTATTGATTGAAAAAGTGTCTGGTGGTACTCGATGATAAAAGGTTGGGAATCCCTGCTCTAAGCTATAATTGAAACATAGGATTCCTTGATCTGACAATGTCGCCTAAGCTCATGGCTTTTAATAAACTTTTTTCACAGACCGTGTAACACAATATAACAGAAATTATATGTATATAGAGTGTAACAATAATACACATGAAAAACAGAGAATTAACAGTATGCAGTAACATAACATTTCAATTAAAAATTTTAAAAGAAGAAAATATATCACAAGTTGGTAAGTTACATCAATCAGTTATTTCTGTTACATCCTGTATTATATAATATCATCCAATCCAATAAATAATAAATATTAACATAGTATATAATTATAGTATACACTAAACATACTGAATATTTATCTGTTCATAGTATATATTTCAATATGTACATTGATTATTATTGGTTATAGTTAGAACATTTAATTATTATTGATATTCATGTGTATAAAACTTCATATAAAAGTGCCATGAAATATATGGTATAGTTTGATGTACGAGTATGTATGTATCGTGATAACATAAAATTACCTTAATTCGATCCAAAGAATCTGCAACGAGGAATTTGAGCAGCAATGTATCTTATGTATCAGATCTAAATCGAAATGATGTATGTTAGCAAAAATAAATATAAATTAAAAATAATTAAATATTAGTAGTATCACTTATTTATATAGTCATTTTTGACTATACATTGATGTAACATTAATAGGTTATGTTATTATAGCTTATGTTTGTAATAAAAACAGTATCATATTTTAGTGCAAGGAGTAATTGTATTAAATTAACTTAATTATTATAAGTCAAATACTGTCAAATGTATTTAACCCTTAATTTTAAAACCATAGACCTAAGTTTTCATAAAAATTGAATTAATTTTTCTGTAAGTCGTGATTATATATATAATATATATAGTGATCCACACGGCACCTAATGTAGGTACAGCAGAGCGGTACCGCCCGCTTTTTTTTTTGAAATATCGATAAAAAACATTTGACCTCCAAAAAAATCTTGAAAATGTAATAGGTTTCTTATGTCGTTATTATCGCAGTTAAAAAAAAAAAAAAAATGTTATTTGTAAACACTTTAAGTTTAAATTTTTAAGGAATCGTAAAAATCGGTAAAATTTGAAAGTAATATTGTAGTTTAAAATCCATAGTTATTATTTTATACCTAAACTTAAAAAATACAAAACAAGGTTATCCTTAAATTTTTCTTCAAATAACTAAAAAAAAAACTCAAGTGTCAGATTCGGAAAATTTTTTATAAACGTCTGAATTAAATAAAATGTTTACAAAATTGAGTAAAATAACAATTTATCAAAAAACGATTATTACAAGTTTTGCTTACAATAATTATGAAAAAAAAATCAAGTGTAAGTCAAAACATTTTTATGAGTGTTTAATGTTTATTTTCATGATATCAAAAATGCATGTGAATATAACGTTTCTAGGAATTTTTTTTTATTTTTTTCTACATAATTTAATTTTCGAAATATTTCGCTTATTTTTAAGCTATTTATAGACATTTTAAATATTCCATTTTTTTTTTTATATTGTTTGAAACTGGAAATTTTATTAAGTCGTCATAACTCCATATTATTAAGGGAAACTTATTAACACTTTACTAACAAATAATATATATTAGGCTCACACATCGTCTCGGTTCAAAACCTAAAACGTGTAATGAACGCATAACTATATGAAAGTATAAGTGTATAACATAAAAGTAAATCAATAAATACAATTCAGGAACAAATCAAAATTGCAAATTGATAGTTGCGTAATAAATAATAACATATAAATTAAAATAATTATTAATTACAAGCGTTAAATACCTGGGTGCTATTAACATTATATAAACTTTAGGTATTATACTCACCAGAATCACGATGTACCTAATTTGATAGGTATAGACAAAACTGGATGATGAGACACGAGTACCTGCCACATAAACAGCATAAAACAGCCTGAATCGAAATCAAAAATAAAATATGTACTTGACGAAATACTGCCGATCACTATATATGTAGGAAGATAATATAATATAAAACCCATTAATTCGGTATTCGGTATCATTTCTTTGCGCGTCTCCGCAATTCCTTAAGATAACTATTGCGATTTCAAAAGTACGAAAAACTTGTTACCTATTTAATGATGACCAGTATTATATGGCGATAGACGGTAATAAATTATATGATAATCTCGATGATAATGTTGTATTAGGTACAAATTTGACAAGTGATCTAGTTATATAGATTAATTGAGGGACAAACCACACATTTATTTAAGTACACACGTAATATAACGAAAATTATTAATATTGGAAGTGGTGGTTTGGTCAGCGGCATTACTAATTTGTTATAAGCTCAATCTCATTTTCGTCACGAAGCTCGACAGAACTAAATAAAAAGTAAGTAAAATATTCACTTTTTTTTTTTTTTTACACCTGGCTACGTATTACTATTAGAATTTCTTTAAATTCTACATGTATTATACGAATATTAAAATTTTATTATTATTAATTAACTATGGCCATTATTGGCGGTAAGGGTGGGAAGTATAAGGTTGAAACAATAGGGTTAAAGTAAAAGCTGGGCACTAACTAGTTAGTTTTAATTCATATTAACTTTATAACTTAACTAGTTTAATTTAATGTGTAAAATAGTCTAATCTAGCTCGTTAGAAAATAAAGTAACTACCTAGTTATTATTATAATTGTATTATATTATGTATTATTATTTAATATTAATATTTTAAGTTGTTCACCTTTCATGTTCTAATAACCAATAAATGATATACAATTAATTTTCAAGAAATTGAAATTATTACTTACTTAATTAGAACATTTTGACCAAACTACTAGGTATTTATTTCAATTTTTCAGTTTAAATCAATAATTGAAGTTAGATAACTTATTATTTACAATTTAACAAAACAAAAAGTTTTTAATCTATAAAAAACTAACTTCTAACTTCTACTCTAACTTTAGTTACTATTTTCACCAAACTAACTTCTAACTAAGTTAGAAATTTTGACAGTTTCAGAAACTAACTTATATTCTAACTTAATTAGTTTTTTTATAAAAGTAACTTAAATTCAACTAGTTGAAAACAATTACTAACTTGCCCAGCTTTGGTTTAAGTTAAACACGTGTGGGTATTTGTGCCATGGCTTTGTCGCTAAAATTCCTGAATGATCACCCATCCGGGAACTAGCGACGTCGGGTGGTGCTTAACCGCGGTATCTGTTCGGTGACGGCGGCCAACCACTATGCCCACCGTGGCACAAAACGTTTTATAAATGCTAAATGGGTAACACACATACATTTAATATTAACAGAAAAAAAATCTTAATGTAACCCTTAAGAATACAATTTGTAAATAATATTTAAATAGGTAGCCAATCAACATAGGAAAACATAAGTGCTTTTTAAAAGTCAACAACTCTTTTTGCTTGAAACTTATAACCATATTTAAATATAATAAGTGAAAAATATCTGGTGACATTGCCATCAGAGAAAAAGCCCAGTACCAACTGATGAACTAAATAATACTTTTTTTATTATACTAGTGTACCTACATATTTTATTGACTAATCCAAATTAAACTATTTAAAACTAATTGTTTCTCCGGAATTTTATTTGCCTACAGCATCGGCTTTTTATTCCAAATGAGAATTTTTACAAACAACCACCATTATAATATTCAAATTTACATTATTAATTCTGTAATTTTACAATTAACACTGTTATTTAAATTTGTCTAGATGGCATATACAATTGTCCATAACAATTATTATTGGATGGAGCCCCCCCAAAACTACGCCAGAGAGTAAGCAAGCCCAAAATTTAATTATTTTTTATAAATTGTGTTTTAATTTAAATTTGTTTTTTTTTTAGAAACTGATGTTGCAAATGCTACAAGTTTAGCAAATGCTACAAGTGTAGCAAATGCCATTAAAAAAAAAAAAAATTACAAACCAAGTATGTATAAGTGTACTAATATAGTGTTAAAATTAATGAATTTCTCATATTAAATTGATTTAAATTATTTTAAAGAATGCCATGTTTGCAAAAAAAAAAAACAGAGGGCCCTGTAAGGCCACAACACAACAAAAAAAAAAAAAAAATAAAGAAAAGTAAGTATATTTGGACAAATGCATTTTAATGATTAAATGATTATTATACTTAAAGAATAATGGCAATGTATATTATTTTTTAACTAGAATGCCAAATTTGCTATAAGTGGCATTTTGGTGTTTGCTGGTGGCAGGCTGCAAAACATGTGACTGGTGATTTGAGGGACGTTCTTAACGAACAAAGACATAAAGTAAGTTTTCAGTACTTACCTATGTATATTATTTACAATTACACATATAACAAGGTGGTTTTATATTTTCTATAACCATCTAGTAATCAAATCTAAAAAAAAAAAAATAAATATATAACATTCAACTAACAGTATTTTTAAATTTTCAAATATGTGCATTAGTGGTTGTCATTTTTGCATTGTCATTTTATAAGCTTATATCCTATTGTTTAAACAACAAGCAATTAGGTACCAATATTTAAAAAATATAAATAACAAATGTATCAGTATAAAGGTTAACACATTTATTTTCTTACCGAAATTGGAACTAAATCATTTGAACTCATATTATTTAACTTCTGCTTTTTAGAGTTAGAACAATTAAAATAAAAACAATTCTATTTGAATCAGCAATCCCTAATGCATTTAGACTTTAGTCATAACGATTTAACAGGATACCTAAGTTATTATTTATTTACATGAAATATTAATAAATGATAGGTATAATATTTTACAAAAGAACAAAATAACTAATTAGTAAGTTTAGGTTTTAACAGTGTCGGTTTTGCCCACCCAGCTACCCGGCAATTGCTGGGGGCCACTGGACGTTTAATATATTAGGGGCCCATATCTAAATGGAAAAGAATATTAAGTTAACTCGCGACTCGGATTAGGTTAGGTTAGGTTAGGTTACTCGGATTCCCATCGAATCAGTTAGTAAACATTGAACCATTGATTATAAATACTAGTATTTAATATTATATTATTTATTTACTGGGTACCTATATTATAATACGAGGGTGGTTCAAATATGATCGAGACAAACGCTGTAAATAGCGCGCATGTATGTTTCGACGGTCGTGGCTTGATTATGTGATAGCTGGGTCTCTTATGAACAGTGTGGCATTATTTTCGTCGGATTACGTGTTTCACGCGTGTGTTACGACCCTGAGTGAACGTCAAGTGCCGACTGCCGTTGCGCAACGTATTATCATTCGTTTTTTAGTGGGAGAAGACATTAAAAACACGGATATTTTTGTGCGTTTGCAAAAGCAGTTCGGTAGTGAGTGCCTGAGTAGGGCTGCCGTGTTTAAATGGACCAAAGCATTCAAGGATGGCCGCAAAACCGTCGAGAATGAGCCACATGATCGTCGACCGCGAACCAGCGTCACACCAGACAACATAGGTTAACCTAACAACAGGCAGGGCGTGCTATACGTCGATTTCCTGCGCACTCAACGTACCATTAATGCTGTATACTACTCTAACCTTCTGAAAACACACGTGAAACCCGCTTATCGGTCGAAATGGAGGAGCATTCCAGCACGAAGTGCGATTCTCCTCCAGGATAACGTGCACCCTCATACCACGCGTCTCACGCTCGATACAATATCGAAATTGGGGTGGAAGGTACTGGAACACCCCCCCTACAGTCCGGATTTATCGCCCTGCGAATACCATATGTTTGGACCACTGAAAGAGGCTCTCGGAGGTCAAAAGTTATTGGGGTATTGGGGTTCGTGCGCACATGGCTGTCCGAGTTGCCCAAGGAATTTTTCGATACCGGCATCAAAAAACTTCCGGAAAGGTGGACAAAATGTATAAATATTGAGGGGAATCACCTAGAAAAAATGTGATTATTTGTAAATTTTTTCGATAATAAATAAACGTGTTACAGCATTTGTCTCGATCATATTTGAACCACCCTCGTATTATTAAAATGTATTAAAAGTATTATTTTAAATTTGTATATTTTATTTAATTATTTAATGATAAAGAATTGTAAATTCATATTAAATGTACACGGAAAATGCAATTATTACCTTTATTTTATATGATTATAAATATTATAAATGTAAGAAACCTTTTTTTGTTTTTTATAAGAGAGCCCTTGTAAATTACTACCGGGGTTGTGGCTTATAAAGGTTATAATGTTATAGGTGTCTGCATAGAACAATAGTATCTGTAGAATATTTATAACCTTATAATGAAACAATCATTTTTTTTTTAATTTAAACCCCAAACCAGTACATAGCCAAAATAAATAGGTCACTGTCAGCATTGATATTTATTTAAACATATGATAGTTGATAAATTTAATAAATGTTGGTATTGGGAGAGACTTTTTGGGGGGCTTACATTCTAATTAAATCATCATAACTTTTTATCAACTACCTACAATTTAAAAGATACTAATATAATAAGATACTAAAAGATAGTCTATATTAGAAATGTAGGTACTTCAAATTTGCAGAAGCCTTGCATAAAAAGCTAAAAGTGTACAAAACTCTTTTTGTTATCATAGTCAATTAGTAGGTATTATGTTTATTATGTTAAAACGATTGTATATTGCTTTAAATTACAATTAATGCAAATACTATTAAATTATGTTATAGGCAGATACTCCTACTCCGATCACCAGTCTCATGGATGCAATGGTGATAAACCCGGGACCGGTAAGGACCATATCACCTATGGTCATCAATTAAAAAAAAAAAAATGTATAAAAAAAGTACGTAGGTAATAAAGAAAAATTTAAAAAAAAAACCCTATAAATGTTATTCATTTTAGTTTTTAAAATACATATTACTAGGTTTATAAAAAAAAATTCTAAAACATATGCCAAATTTTACTATACCTGGTTAGGTTAGGATTGAGTTTTACTGTTTGTAGCAGGCCAATATATTTTGGCCTATATCACACTATCACAGTATGATTAATATCTACTGCATAATAGGTACATATGTACATAGTACATTAATGCAGCTTCGATTAACGTCAGGGTTGTAGGACCTGAAAATGTAGGTGCATTTTGTTAAGTAACTCAATGTATACCACCATATCAAGAAAATACTCACCGAAAACACTACAAGTGTTAGTAATAAATTGAATGGTTGTATTGCAAGTCTAAATTTACATCGAGCCAACGCAGAGTCGCCCATAATCACAACAGTTTGCGTTGGATATTCATTAGAGATGTTTTGTAAGGTGTTGGTCCAAATGTTTTTCATTTCGAAGACACAACTTAAGTCGAGTTCAAATGTCGTGTCACGTATTTTATATTTGATACACGGGTAATAAAATATTGGTAACATGTCACCTACAAGTTGAATTTATTTAACTCTCCACAACACAGTGGCGGATATCGGGGGGGGGTAATTGGTGGACCGCCCCCCCCTTGGGCTTTTTGTCACCACTATACATTATTACAAAATTGGCTACAACCATTGATTATAATTTATAAATATTTATTTACATTGGTATTTGGTGTTATCTGCTAATTGATTTTTCAGTTGTACAATATTTTTAGAGCCCCATAGAGTATCACTCTGTTTGATAGCACGATTAAAGATAGTACTATCATTCGGTGTCGCCACAGCCATGTGGTGATTGTTTACGCATAGTATCGTATTATTCGTATTGTCATTGCGTTTGCATGTTTAAAAGTTTTATTCGTGTACTGTTTTTTAAAATATAGTAGTTATGTCGAAGCGTAAAATTTCTTCTTATTTTACTTCAACTTCAGATAATAGTAAGCATTTTTGTCCTGACCAACCAAAACAAGTTGAAAAGGAACAACCAGTGATACTAGAAGTTCTAGAACCATTATTGATTGAACCGAGTATAGAATCATTAGAATCCAACACAATTGTAACTTCAAATAGTTCAAATTATATTGATATTGGCCAAGTAGTAAGTGGAAGCATAATATTGAATGATTTTATAAAATTCACAATACTCGAAAGAAATAATAATCCATCAGAAGACTTTGTATTTCCTTTTTCTTTACACAATAAAAAGGGAAAAGAAGAAAAACGGTATTTACGATTGAATCATTTTCAGAAATTCAGCTGGTTAGAGTATTCAAAAAATGAAAATGGGTTATTTTGTAAAATATGTGTACTTTTTTTAACCACTACAATGGGTGGTGCTCATAAAACAGAGCAGTTAAAAAGGTTGGTAACTAAACCTCTAAATTTATACTCAAAATTGCTTGGCAAAGATGGTGCGCTAGAAGTTCACAATAGTACTCATTATCACAAGAAAGCTGCTCAATGTGCAATAGATTTTAAAATTACATATTTGAACCCTAATAGAGAAGTAATAAATATGTTAGACTCTCAAAGAAAAAAAGAAGTTGCCGAAAACCGTGCTCGCATTAGACCAATAATTGAAACAATTATTTTTTTAGGACAACAAAATATTGCATTTCGTGGGCATCGAGATGATGGTAAAGTTTCGTTTGATGAATTTCCAATTGATAATTATAAATCTGTGATAAATGAAGGTAATTTTAAACAACTTCTTAAATATAGAGTAGCCTCTGGAGACCATGTTCTTAAAAATCATTTAGAAACGTCAACTGCTAGAGCAACTTATATAAGTGGATTCACACAGAATGAAATTATCAATTGTTGCAGTAAAGTTATTTTAGACAAAATTTATTCAGAAGCTAAAGAAGCAAAACAATTTAGTGTGATATTTGATGAAACAACGGATATTTCTAACATATCTCAATTAAGTTTAATCATCCGTTACATATTTAAAAATCAAGTAAATGAAAAATTTTTGGGATTCATTAATTGCCACGACTATATATTTGAAAAAAATAATGATAAATTGTTGAAAGATAGTGGGGTAAGTAATGATCCTATTAATGAAATTCAAGAGCCTAAAATAACTGGTAAAATTTTAGGAAATGCAGTTGTACAGCTATTGCAAGATTTTAATTTAAATTTAGATAATTGTGTAGGTGTTGGAACGGACGGTTGCTCAGTGATGGTTTCCTCGGCTAATGGAGCAGTTCAACAAATCAAACAATTTGCAAAAAATGCAGTTCACAGCCCTTGTTCTAGTCATGCCTTAAACCTGTGTATCTCAAAGTCTTCAAACATACAACTTATTCGAAACTGTGTTGGTGTTATTAAAGAAACCATATCTTTTTTCCATTCATCTGCCAAACGTAATTTTGTGTTGCAAAAACATTTAACTGGCCATAAATCACTTTCTAGCTTATGCGAAACGCGTTGGGTAGAAAGACATGATAGTGTATTGCAATTCAAAAATTCACTTGTCAACATTGTAGAGACTCTAACTGAAATTTCACAATGGAATGATATTACTTCATCAGCAAAAGCTAAAATTTTAATATCTGGACTCTGTACATGTGATTTTATTTTATCCCTTAATTCTTTATCTCAAATATTAAGTGTTACATACCCCATCAGTAAAATTCTTCAAAAACGAGATGAAGATGTAGTAACAGCATCAATACACATTAATAATGTTATAGATGTACTCCAAAATTATCGGTCAAGCTGTGAGGACAAATTCAAATGTTTATTTGACGAAAGCAAGTTAGTTTTTGAGAAACTTGATGTAGAAATAAAATTGCCTAGGCTCGTTGGTCGTCAAACTCATAGAGGGAATATAAATTCTGGATCAAATGATCCCTTGGACTATTACCGTATAAATATGTACATACCTCTTCTAGAAAGTATACTAGAAGATTTAAAATACAGATTTTTAAGTAAAGAAAATGAAAATATTGTAACCCTAATGTTGTTAGTTCCAAGTTGTATAATTAAAATAAAAGATGAAGAAACATATACCACTTTCAAAAAAATTATTCAAGTAATTACTTGTTACTCATTTTTTGAACATGTACCAGAAGAAATAATTAATGGAGAACTTGAACTTTGGTATGCTAAATGGAGTAAACAAGAAACAGAAGGTACTTTATTATTGGTTTTTGTTTAAATATATATATAATATTATGTATAAATATTTGGTTTAAATATTATGTTTATTTTGTTAGGGAAAAATATCTGTAAAAATGCATTAGATGCTTTGGATGAGTGTCATCAACATGTTTTTCCTATTCTTCATGAAGTTTTGTGTATTATATGTTCACTGCCAATCAGTGTAGCATCTGCGGAGCGCACCTTTTCTACACTTAGAAGGTAAATATAAAAAAAACATATTACCTATGTACTATTAAGTTAATAATATTAACATATAGCTTGGCTTTACTCTTTGATTTTAATAAGATTTATATACTATACCTATATTAATTATAATATTAATATGAATTATCAATTATAATAATATTTAATAGTATGCTGGTAATAGGTACTTCACATGCAATTATTACTTTTTCTTGCGCACTTTGCTTTGCTTATTTAGACTGAAAACATGGTTACGCTCCCAAATGGGAAATGAACGTCTCAGTAGTTTGGCTATGTTGCATGTGCATAGAGACATAGACATTAACATTGATAATGTCATTGACATGTTTGCGAAAATGAAAAACCGAAATAGAAATTTTATATTGTAAATATTTTATTTTTCAAATTTTACTTATTATTTTATTAATATTAATATACATTTTTGTATTATATTCAATACATGTTTTATATTTTTATGATTAAATAATACCTACAAATATTGACTTTTTTTTACATTTTAAATAAATATTTATACCTGTTGAAAAAAAGTGTTGTTATTTATATTTTTGTATCGATTATTCGATTATAGTTAAATATTTCCAAATAAAACAATGGGGGGGGGGGTCATGACGTCATTATCTCTGTGGATTTGAAATTTCACCCCCCCCCTCAGAACTAGGATATATCCGCCACTGCCACAACATGGTATAATATGGACCCAGATTAACGATTTCAAAAAAACTTACATCAATCGCATGACTGACCAATATTTTATTCTCAAACATAAATTATTATTAAGCAACTACCTACGTTGATAAATTAAACCAATCACTTGGTTATTTAGTATTCTAACTAACAATTTAAACAATATTATGTAATAAAAACAACTGCGGCGTAATTAACTAAAAAAAAAAAAAAAAAAAAAAAAATAGAAGTTCAACTCACGAGGAATTAGAAAACAATAATTACAGTTCCCCATTCGGTAATATAAAATATTATATAGTATGCAAGAAATGTGTTAACCTAACCTAACTTTTAACGTAACTATCAATTGATAGTTGATAACATAGAAAAGAATAGTGAATAGTGAATACCAATGTTCTTTTTCTATTGTTGAAACCACGGACCAAGATAAACATATACATATATATATATATATATATATATATATATCTTAGTCTGTGGCATAGAGTAATATAGAGAGGCCGTCCCATCTGTTTATTGAAGCAAAAGTGGATTCTATTTTACAGGTTAAATACTTCACCAAAAAAAATTATTGTAATGTATTTGGTACGATTGTCATAGTAACCTATACTGAGATAATAAAATGTTCTCAATGATAAAATTATGAATTCATTATATTTTTTTTTTGATTTGAATTTTTATTTGGAGCATTGAATACCGCCTACAAATTTAACGTTGTTTTATGTTTGCAGTTTTAAGTTTAGTACAGTTCTTGTGAATTTGTAAGTGTTTTTTTTCTATTATATTATTATAATATACTAAACATGCCAAGCTGTATAACTTGTGGAAGATCAGTTAGTAAAAGTTCAAAATCAGCGAATATAACTTTTCATAAGTACGATTAAAAAAATTAATCTTGAATTTAAAAATGTATTTGTAAAGTGATACTATGTAAATATACATTTGTTTAATTATAGATTTCCATCTAAAGAAAGTGTTCGAGAAAAATGGAATAACTTCTTATTAGAAAATGCTGTGAGTCCTGAAAATGTGTTAAAGACTAGTGTAATTTGTTCCCTTCATTTTGAACAGTCGTGTTTTGTGTTGGACAAAAGCAGAAAACTGTTAAATAAGTGTAGTTATCCATCAATAATTGTAAATCGAATAAAAGGCGTAAGTAAATCGTTTGGAGTAATATACTTAATTATTAAAATTACTAAAATTATTAAATTTTCAATAACGTGAATATTTTATTGCAATTATTGAATTATCATTATATTGTTATAGACCAAAAAAATGTGTGATGAAACTTTAACAAAATGTCGTATGACTTATGAAGCAAAACCAAATAGTTCTAACATTTTAAAATGTGATCGAAAATTAGTTAAAGTTAGTACCTATGTATTCATACATTAAGGATAAATCTAAAATACTATAGATTAATAATAGTATTTAAAATTATCATTTATTGTAGCTTCAGCATAACTTGTATGTATTTTTCAGATGTCTTGTAGCAGTAATGCAATAGAAGGAGTGTCATTTTTGGATGAATCAATTTTAAACACAGCATCAAGTATTTGTTCTGAGCCCGTTTCCAACAACAAAGTCTCGGTAATATTAATAAAATATGTTCAAATAAATACCGAATTATTATTTTTAAAACATGAAAATTGAAAATAATTTCAATAATGAATTTTTTATGAGGCTTTGATATAAATTAATTACCAAGTACCAACCTACAATATTTTTAGAAAAACATTATATTTATATTATTTAAAAATAACTTGTATGTATTTTTCAGTTGTCTTGTAGCAGTGATGCAATGGAAGGTGGTTCACTTTTGGATGAATCTCCATTAATAGTTTCTAGTAAAGTGAATAAAGACGACACACCACGCCGGCTGTTCTTAAAGCGTGGTATTCGAACACTATCAGCACAAGTTAAAATAAAAAACAAGCAGTTAAAAAGTCTCCAACAAACCATAAGACGGCAAAAACAGAGAATTGCTTCTATGGAATTGATTATTATGGAACTAAAAAATCAAAATCTCATTGATGAAGATACGAGTTTTTCATTATTTGAGTCATTTAGTAAGCATCAAGACCTTATTACTAACTGGAATAAAAAAAATTTAGGGAATAAAATTAAGAAAAAATATAGTCCAACTGTTAGACAGTTTGCTTTGTCACTTCATTTTTTTTCTACTAAAGCTTATGCATATGTACGCAAAGAATTTAATACGATCCTGCCTCATGTGCGCACGCTTAGTAAATGGTACAGGCATGTGAATGCAGAGCCAGGATTTACAGAAGAATCGCTTAAAGTTTTATCGCTTAAAGTAAAAAATTCGCCTTATACAATTTTTGGTGCTTTGATGATAGATGAAATGGCTATTCGCCAACATCTGGAATATGATGGAAGTAATTATTATGGTAGAGTAGATATGGGAACAGGAATAAATAATGATAGTTTAGAAATAGCAAAAGAAGTTTTAGTTTTTTTAGTAGTTTCAGTTAATGAAAATTGGAAATTGCCTGTTGGTTATTTCTTAGCTAAAAGTCTGAACAGTGAACAAAAAATAGGACTTATCCGCCACGCTTTACATGAACTGGAAACAACTGGTATTAAGATTATAAGCTTTACATTTGATGGATGTTCAAGTAATGTAACCGCAGCACAGCTTTTAGGCTGTAATTTTAATATTAATGCTTTAAATATTTCTTTTCCTTCTGGCTGTATAAATAATGAAAAAATTATAACGCTTTTTGATCCTGCTCACATGATCAAATTAATTAGAAATGCATTTGGTGAGAAGAAATGTTTTTTAGATTTTGAAGACAATATAAT
This sequence comes from Aphis gossypii, assembly GCF_020184175.1. Taxonomy (NCBI): domain Eukaryota; kingdom Metazoa; phylum Arthropoda; class Insecta; order Hemiptera; family Aphididae; genus Aphis; species Aphis gossypii. Next base: position 88,839,753 of record NC_065531.1, read on the forward strand.
AAACTTTGAGTATGTTCAAAATTTATGTCGTTTGCAGGAAAAGGAAGGGTGCCACCTAGCTAATAAATTAAGAAAACAACACATATTTTACTTTAAACAGAAAATGAAGGTGAAACTAGCAACGCAATTACTAAGCCAATCTGTGGCTGATGCATTAAGGTTTTGTAAAGATACACTTAAAATTAAAGAATTTTGTAATGCCGGTGCTACAATTACTTTCATTGAGTTGTTTAACCATGGATTCGACATTTTAAACTCAAGATCCATCAACTGTATAGGACACAAAAAAGCACTTTGCAGAGAAAACATACAAGAAATTACCTTATTTACTCAAAAAATAACCGAATACATAAAAGGCTTAAAAGTTCAAGATAAAGATGGAATTTATGTACCAGTCTTACAGTCCAATCGTAAAACTGGATTTATCGGTTTTATTGTATGTTTAAATAGTGCACTACAATTGTATTCTACACTCATTGAATCTGATCAATTAGAATATATAAAAATGTACAAGTTGAGCCAGGATCACCTGGAATTATTTTTTGGTAACATTCGATCTCACGGAGGACATAATAACAATCCTACTGTCAGGCAATTCCGGTCAGCCTATCGAAAATTAGTAATTCAAACAAATAACGTTCAAAGTTTCAATACTGGCAACTGTTTATCATTAGAAGATATAGATATTTTACATTATTCCAGCTCCGATCCTGTTACAACATTAAATAACTGTTCTTCTGGATATAATGTAGATACTATTATTCAAGAAGACAATATACAAAATATAAACTCTTTTATCATGGATCACGACTACATTGGAGTTAATAGTAATTATTCTTTTAGCAACTTTTCAAAGGAAATAATTATTTATATATCTGGTTTTACAGTTTACAAACTAACCAATATCCTAAAATGTGATATTTGCAAAGAAGCATTGTGTGCAACTGATAGAGATTGTTTTTTAAATTCTCTTATATTTTTAAAAAATAAAGGAGGTATTAATGGAGGCTTAATTTATCCCAGTGATGATGTTATCGACATTTGCTTCATTACTGAAAAAACACTAAAAACTTTTGATTACACAAATAAAGCTGTGAATAAATTAAAAATACAATCTGAAGTTCTTATGTGCGTGAAGTTGGCCCCCCCACCATGGCTGATTTTTTTAAAAGTCATATACTCATTTTGCAAATAATTTGCAAACATTTGCAAATTGGTTTTCAGAATTTGCAAATCGTTTCCCTCTGCGGTATAAGCAAAATAAGACAAGGGGGGCCAACTTCACGCAGCCCCCCTCATTTTGAGCTAAGAATTTCAAAATACCACCAACATTTTGCAAATAATTTGCAAACATTTGCAAATCGGTTTTCAGAATTTGCAAATCGTTTCCCTCTGTGGTATAAGCAAAATAAGACAAGGGGGGCCAACTTCACGCAGCCCCCCCTTTTGAGCTAAGAATTTCAAAATACCACCAACATTTTGCAAATAATTTGCAAACATTTGCAAATCGGTTTTCAGAATTTGCAAATCATTTCTCTCTGTGGTATAAGCAAAATAAGACAAGGGGGGCCAACTTCACGCAGCCCCCCCTTTTGAGCTAAGAATTTCAAAATACCACCAACATTTTGCAAATAATTTGCAAACATTTGCAAATTGGTTTTTAGAATTTGCAAATCAATATTTATTTTCCCCGGTTGATTCGGAAAATATTCTAATATTTTGAAAATGAATTGATTTATAGATAAGTTAAATAAATAAATAAATAAATCTAAATTAAATAAAAAAATTGAAATTAGATAAAAAAGATCAAGTTGAATAAAAAAAATTAGATTAAAAAGGTCAAGTTTGATTAAAAAATCTAAAATTTTGAAAAAAATTTTTATTTATATTAGATATTTTATTCTATTTGGTCTTAGTTTAAATTGTATTTTATTTATTTTTGGATTTTTTCATCAAATTTATACCTTTTCTATTCAATTTAGATTTTTTTATTTAATTAGATCTTTATTCTGCTTGGTTTTATTTATTGAATTAAGATTTTTCTATTTTATTTGGATTTTTTTGTTTAAATTATACTTTGTAATCCAATACAGTGTAAACCATTTTGCAATTAATTTTAAAAACATTGGCATTATATGTTCTGAATTCACGCAGTCCTCTTTCCCTTTATAATTACGAATTTCAAAATGCTACTAGTAATTTTATTTAAAATAATTATAATAATTATTATTAATTATTAATAATTAATAGCTATATATATATATATATATAGATGATAATGATAAATGTTACTTGTTTTTGGTAAAAAAATGATTAATATATTATACTGTATTATTGATAAAAAACAAAATATGAATATTAATACAAATATATACGAAACATACGGTTTTGGTTTATGTATTGGTTGAACTTCTTAAAAAAAAATGGTTTTTCATCAAAGATTTTTATCTACCTATTGCATACCTACTATGGTGTTATAAATAATAATAATAATGATAATGTATCTTTTCAATATAATAATAATAATATTTAGAATAAGTACTGAGTTTAAATTAAACAAAAATATGGCTGTACACTAATTCAGTAATCAAATACACTTGACACCTATAGGTACAGAGCGATTTCATACGTTTTAAATTTTCATTTAACAATCAAGTTTCAATAAACAATTGTAAAAAAATATAATTATATGTCTTTTATAATATAAAGGCAATACACTATTAACTATTATTATTTAAGATAGTGTTTTAACTGTGTATACTATATGGTGTGTATTGTAATTTGTCATTGCTTCGTGTTGTCGCTAGCGTGTTGTATTCCGTTGGGTTTTCCAATTTTTATGTAGTGGAAACGTCTATAATAATGCTAATGTCTAATTCTGTAGTCAACAATAATATTCTTGGCTAAACTTGGACAAATGAAAACGATATTATTAAAATATATTATATAACTAATGTGATTCATTTCTCATTTGAAGTCCAGTGCAGTCACATGCCCCTGCATTTTGTTTAAATTATTTATATAATTTATGATATCCAGAGTTTTTTAAATATTTTTATTAAACAACATCGTGTTTATAATGGTAAGTTTAGAAATATTTTAAATTACAATAGTATATATTGATTATTATATGTTACAATCCATATAGGTAAGATTCTTTTAATGGTGTATAAGGTGTTACGTTAAGTACTAATTTAATAGGTATTTGTAGGACGTAAAGAAGTTATAATAATTAATTTTTACCTAGACATTTGACATAATAGTTGGAATTGTATCTAAATGATTAGTTAAGATAAATTTTAATTTTTTGATTATCTATTTAAATAGTCAGTTACTTTATAGTAGACAATATGACAATATTTTTTGAATATATTTATGTGTATTAATGTAAGTATTAAACATAAGCCTTATAATTAATCAGTAGTAGTTTTAAGGATGAGATAAGTGAATAACCACCTAATTTATACAAAATATAAAACGATGACCTGTTAATATTTTGGTAATGATGGGAGAGTGATCACCTTCATTAAAAAAACCGTTTGTCAGAATGTATAACATCTATATTTATAATAATATGTCCAACCCGGCGAGCGAGTGCAGACAGTCTGACTGTACATACTGTATTCTAATCTTAGTCGTAGTCGATTCGAGTCGTCGATTGACGCACGCCGAAAACAATATATACAAAATAATAATATAATAAAAAAGTAAATTGAACAAATAAAAATAGATTGTTAATACTGTCGCCGTGGTCTGCACGACGCACGGCGATAACACAATATTACACAACATAATAATAATAATATTAAAAATCACTACTAGGTATTTGTAGGACGTAAAAAAGTTATAATAATTAATTTTTACCTAGACGGCTAGACATTTGACATAATAGTTGGAATTGTATCTAAATGATTAGTTAAGATAAATTTTAATTTTTTGAATATATTTATGTGTATTAATATAAGTATTAAACATAAGCCTTATAATTAATCATTAGTAGTTTTAAGGATGAGATAAGTGAGTAACCACCTAATTTATACAAAATATAAAACGATGACCTGTTAATATTTTGGTAAGAATAATTGAATTACATTTTTTTTTTGATTTCAATATAAATTTTGAATATTAGTGAAAAAATTATTTGATTTTGATATTATTTGATTTCTTAGATAGACTAGCGATTTGAATCGATATTTAAAATCGATTTTGAATTTGTTTTCAAGTCCTGAACATCAGTAACTTTGTTTTAAATTTTCAAATCTAAGATTTAAAAAGTAAATTTTTTATGCATTTCTAACTCCAAATAATTTGCAAATTTTGCGATTTTCACGTATTTTGTCAAAATTAAAAATGCAGACGTTCATAAAAAAATATTGTAGATTTACGCTCAATTTTGTTTTTAATTGCACTATCAACAATTTACGAGAAACCTTGTGTTATATTTTCAAGTTTTTTGGCGGAGCGGACATTTTTTTATAGATATTAGTTTAAAATGATTATTTGTTAGTAATGTCTCGAATGATAATTTTGTAATAATATTATTTTAATATTATTTTACAATTAGGTATACCTACATAAGTAAAAAAAAACAAAGTCAAATGGGTACCGCTCTGCTGTACAGTTGGTCACTATTATTTATGTGTTAAATTTGGATACAATGATAGTTATCATTGTATACCAAAATCGATTCTGAACTTAGATGATTTGTCAGCCTACAATATATTTTCCAGTGGATAGTGAAAAAGGGGGTTTATATTTTAATACTCTGAATACCCCAAAATTTAAGTTCTTTTATAATTATTATAAGCCAAACGTATGGAAAATCTATGAGTATGGCTGGGAATTTGATGCAAAAGAATCTTATATTCTGGTGTTTTGATACGTTGCTCCGAGAGTATAAAATATATTTTGGATCATATTGATGATTTTAAAATAATCTTTTTTTAACAAAATTAACCTTAAATACATTTTTTCACGATTTTAGTGCAATTTCTTAGTTTTTATTGGTACGAATAATATATATTATAAAAAATATAAATTACATAGCACGACAAGTCATTGTTGATAACAATGATAACAATTTTATCATAGCTAGGTATTACTGCAAATTAATAACCATTTACTGCATCCAGAACTAAACAAGTAACATATACTATAGTTACCTACTATATAGTATAGTACAATACTATAAAAATAAAAAATATTTTTTTTTCAATTTTTAAGCCATAATAAATATCATCATCTAAATGAATTTTTATATTGATTTTTTGAGTTACTTACAATTTTTGCATTTTTTAAGGGTATTAAAATCCCTGCCTTACTTATGAGAAATTTTTTATTACATTTTCAAGTATTTTGACTTGGCCAAAACAATTTAATCGATATTTATTTAAAAAAAACTAAACAGAAACAAATATTTTAAATGCCTATATGTAGCATTAAAATGAGCGAAATATTAGAATAAATAGTATTGGTAACTTCTTACTTTTGATCGCTCCGCTCAGAATCTATAATATCTAACCTTACAAAGTTACAAACGGAGTTAAATTGTTTTCTCTTTCTAACACTTAAGATTTTGACTCTGATCATTCTACTGTCATGTGAAAGTTAGGTGGAACACATTTGAATTGCATATCATTTAAGTAATGAAGTATTAATTTATTGTGTAATTGTATAATTATTTTAATATTAACGAATTATGATGTCCGTGAACTCCGTATACCAGATACAAACTTATAGCTCAGTTAGTGTATGTATCAGCTAATATTAATGTAATTTATGTAACTATGTAATTGATTTTTCTGAATAAATAAATAAATAAATCATATGTACATAACTTTTATCTTATATTGTTTACGTTTCATTAACAATTTTAGAATAAAACAAAAGGGAGGAAACCAGCTGTGGATCCAAATGTATTATTTAATATTTTGAAAGAAAAAAAAGATGAGATTTTTAGTGACGGCAAGTTGGTGCCAGTATCTAATAATATATGGACTGATGTATCAAATAAATTGCAAAACAAAATTTCACCAAATAGTATTTATATATCCATCTATCATGACAGAAATAACTGGAAAACTGAGTTAAAAAAAATACTTGGTTTACTGAATACTTCTGCTAGTGAGAATGGTAGTGTTGATGATGATGAAAGTTCATCATCATCTGAATCGGTTGAATCGGAATATTGTTCTAGCCGAGAACTTTTTGAGTTTGAACTTGCATATGATAAATATAGATCAATTTTACCAAGGCCGGTTGATTATAAAAATAAGGGTAAAACAAGAAAATATAATATTTTAAAACCACATGCTTGGTCTGACGTCATTAATGATGAATTTTTATTAATATATAAGTTACCATGTAGTTTTGTCTATAAGAGAGCCAAAGTGTGTTTTGAGGCTAGTCAAAGTTCAAAATTTATAACATGTGAAGGAAAATGTAAGGAAGAAACTTGCGGTGCAATACTTTCAGGATGGAGTAAAGAAAAACCAAAAGAAGGAGAACCATTAAAAATATCAATTTTAACAAAAAATACTATTGGAAAGGAGACACAACACACAAAAAAACGACCATTGAAGGGTGAAAAACGGCAAGTTATTGGAAAGCAGTTGGCTAATGACTTGGCATGCAATTGGAGGCGGAAAAATGTTGAAAATATAGAGTTTGGACGTATTTCACCACCTAATTTATACAATATAGATATACTGCGTAAAACTAAACAGGAGTACAGGGACCGATCCCTGGGTATCACTACTAAAGATCCTGTTAATTCCCTTATTGAATTCAAACACAATTCATCTTTTTCTGGTTCAATTCACAGTATTGGAATTGATCCATTTATGGTTCATTATTGGAGTAGACACCAAATAATGATTTATAAAGATGCTAAGAAGGAATACTGTCGACTATCTATAGATGCCACAGGAGGACTAGTAAAAAAGATAAACCGAACATCATTAAATATATCTTCGGCGTATATTTTTTTATATGAAGCTGTCATTTCAACAAGTTTCGGACATTTACCAGTGGCTCAAATGTTATCCGAAAAACAAGACACTTTGACCATATGTAATTGGCTTTCTAATTGGAAAAAGAATGCTATTCATGGACCAAATGAAACGGTTTGTGACTACTCGAAAGCACTTCTTGGGGCTTTAACAAGATCTTTCTGTGATGGAATGAGTCTTAAAACATATAATGAAACTTGTTTTTTAATAATGCTTGGGATTAAAGACACACGGTTACCTAAATGCTATATTCGTCTAGATGTAGCACATATTATAAAAGTTTTTTGTAGATTTAAATGTTTTACTGGAAAAAAACAAAAATACTTAAAAGAATTTTATGTTCGAGGGTTAAGCTTGCTCTTAACTTCTGAAGAATTGTCAGAATTTAAAAATATATTAGAATCGTTATTGACAGTGATGATGTGTGAAACAGATGGATGGGTGACTGACCATGATAAAGTTGAAAAATCTCCATCAGAAAAATGTAGAGAATTTATTTTATCTTTAATGCGATCAAATGTACATGACAATTCGTCTGATAACGAAAATGACCATACTGAGCTAACAGAGACTGATATGCTACCAGATTTATATTTATATGATCAAGACGAATCTGACCAAGAGAGTAATGTAGATACCAGCGAAATCGAAAAGTTCTTAAATAACATAAAGGAGACAAGCTACCAAAATTCTAAAATTAAAGGTACGTTTATATAATACCTATCTATTTTTTTTTAAATATTGGTATTCGTAATTTTCACGGGGGTTTAATTTATTTTTAAAATATAAATACACATTTTTATTAATTAAATATTAAAAAAATCATTCTCAATTCAAAAATAGTAGGGAATTAGTTTTTTTTTTAATATACTACTTCTATAATAAAACCTATAGAGTTTAATCGGAGAGAGAAAGAGACAGAGCCTTCTTTAAAAATTTAATGCAATGTGTTTACATGTTCCAACTCCAGTTAATAATATATATTAATAAAACATCTGTGTAGGTAACTATTATTTGTGTGTATAATAAATAGTTTAGAACTATAATATTCTGAAAAGGGGATTGGTGGTGTCTCTAGAGTGTTTAAACTTATTATTTTTTTTCTCGAAATGTTCACATTTTCTCCCCTTCTCCTTGAAATCCTAAATATTGATAATTTATAATTATTTACCGACGATTGAAAAATTTAAATTTTATTTTTACCAATTGTTGATGTAATTTTTCTTACAAACACATTAAAATACATATAACAATAATTCGATTTATGAGTTTCCAGTTTTAAAAATATTTGTTCTTTTGATATTTTTTTAAATTAAAAAATTATATATTATGGTTTATTCTAAATAATATTCCTAACTATCACAATTTGAAAATGTTCAGCAACATCGTAGTAATTTTCTTGTTGTGACTATCGGTGTAATTCATATTACTATATTATGATTATTATGTACCTAATGAATTATTGTTATGTATTTTCAGGTAATCGTATATCTGCTTATTTCTTACCCGAGTTAACAAAAGATGTATTGCGTGTGTGTAAAGATTTCCCACTTTGGAGTAGTGTTATGAAATCAAGTTTCGGGTCACCATATAAAATTGCTTCATCGGCTTCAGTTGAGTGTGATTTTAAAGAATTGAAAACTCAAATTTTAAGGTTTGATGTGCGCCCAATGGCTGTTGATAAATTTGTAGTTACTCACCTGAAGAGCATCGATAGTAATACACAAACTTTTTCGTAGTAAGCAACTACGAAATGCTAACTCAGACAATGATATGATATCACCACAATTAGATTATAATATAATTTCTAAAGATATTTATGCGGTAAATTCAACAGAGATCATAAAAAATAATAAAAAAAACAAAAATTGTACTTTAAGTGATGACAATTTTGTAATTGGTATTAAAAAATCCAATTGTACATTATCAGATGACGATGGAACAAGTTCAAGTGATGAATCTAAAATATCTACAAATTCTTTAGATGAAATAGAAAATTGGCGTGGAAGGGATCCGAAGAAATATTACTTCCAGTCAAAAGCGCGAAGGCTAAAAAAAGGGTAAGACAGACAAAATATATGGAATCGACACCAGAAATTGAAAAAATTGTATCCAATAGATCAACACGTTCATCCAAAAATAATTTTTTAGTCAACGGTAATATGACTACACCTATAACGATGAAAAAAAAACGTTACCTGGTACACAACACATGCCCATTTGATTCAATTTCAGTTTTAATTGCAATGGCCTATATAGATATACCTTCATACAAAAATTTCATAGACATAAATTCAAATATTTTTCTTAAATTTTGTCAGAAATTAGCCACCAAACCGTGTTCTACAAATATATATAAAGAGCGGTTAACACTTCTTCAAAATGTTTTCCTTGAAGACACCGGCGTAACAGATGTCAAACTTATAGATGCGAGATGCAACGTGAGTTATATAATCACTAGTTTTTTAAAAAGTGCGCCATCCGCCGTTGAAAAACGACAATGCTTCAACTGTACAACAGCAAAAACAACACCAAGTCCAACAATAATTTTAAACTCAAAAAATAGCAATTTATATAATTTGGAGAGTAGTTTGAGAGAGTACACTGAAGAAAAAAAAAATAAATGCACAGAATTAAACTGTGAAGGATTTTTAACTATAACTAGAATTCTGGGAAATCATTTATTTATCGAAACCGATTTTGTTGATGAACAGAACGAGTACTCACTGACTGACTTGCAGTATAGCATGACAATTGACAATATCAAGTATTGTATATTATAATTATTTTAAAATAAAATATTATTTAATAAATTGTTTTGAATAATGTTTAGATATATATTATCCGGAGCTGTTTCATATGGACATGACTATTATGTTGCGTATGTACATCGAGAAAATAGCTGGGAAGTACACAATGATATGGCGAAAAAAATAAAAAGGACCCCTAGCTCAACGAAAATAAGACCTCATATAATTTTATATGTGAGAGAATAAAAAAAAGAATTCTCAAATTACAAAATGGGTAACAAAAAGTATTTAACATTTTTTTCAATGATTGAAAGTTAAGTTTCTTATCAAAAAAACTAAAAAGGTTTATTTTACGTTATTTTTAGAATTATATTATGCATTTATATTAAAAGATGAATAAAAGTAATTATCATCAATAATTATGAATACAAATTTAACTTTAAATTCTTTTAATTTTCCTTTAACACCTTTAATTCTATTGGTGGCATGACTCCAATATCTAGCACAAAAATTAGGTAATACCACAAAGCACTGAAATACTATACTGGTGAAAATTCTTTTTGAGATAGGTATGTGCATGAACTTCTAAATGACGAAAACTATTAACAATGACTTTGAAATAATAAATAATGATAATTTTAAATTATTAAATATTAATAATTATTAATATTATTATTATTTACTTTAAAGTAAACTTATAATATTCAATAAATAATAATTCTGAAAACCAATATGCAAAATGTTGGAAATAGTAGGAAACAGTAGATATATAATATATATATATTGTGTAAAAACTATTTTAATCTATATATTTATTTATATTACATATCTATGGGTCTATACTCTATAGTACATTCCTCCATATAATTATACAATATAATATTTTGGAATTAACGATTGCCAGCATAAACAAACTTGCTTGTTCCCTCGTTATCACTGCCCACTATCAGACATAACTCACATGGTTCAGGAGGGAAATTAAAGCGGCAATTCAAATATTCAAGATTCTAACTATACTCGCGGATTTTTAGACAATGAGTAAAAAAAAGAAAATTCAAACATTTAAGTAAAAGATTCAAGATCCTACGATCAGTAAATTTTTAAAAATAACAAAAATCGAAAAAATTTTAGTAGTAAAAAGTTATTTGACACGTTAATTTTTGATTTCAAATTAAAACCTAACTTAACTTAAATTTAATCACTCCTAACATTTTTTTAATTGAATAATCCTCAAACTTTTTTATAATTATTCTAAGCTTTACTTATGGACAGCATAGTATTAAATTTTCAATTCTTAGCTTTTGATAGTAAGTAAAACATTTATAAATTTTTAACTACCAAATAGTTAACAAATATTCATGATTTCAAATTTCAGTTGTCTATAAATAGCTCAAAAAAAGTCAAAATATTTTGAAAATTAAATCACGTAAAGGAAACGCCAATCTTAATAACTGGTAAAATTTTCAAGTATCTACGACTTATACTTTTTTTCGAAAAATAACAAATATTTAAAATCGTTTGAGGATAAATCGTTATCGTTACGCTATTTCGTTAAAATTTAAAATTCAAACGCACTTAAAATTTTTCCTATAATGATGCTTCAAGTTTTCTCTATAGATACTTAAAGGAAAACTTATGAAAAATCTCGTATTAAATTTTCAACTCTTAGCTACTTATACAAACATTTTTATGAATTATACCTACAAAATAAATTGCAAATATTCATGCTTTTGACGAATTTTTGTCAATATTTGAACTTCAAATGCTAATAAAAAAAAATTGTGCCTATGTATTCTTATAATTTTTTTAATCACTATAAGAATAACTTATGAGGAACTTTGTATTAAATTTTCAAGTATTTTGATAGGGCCAAAAAAATTTTATCGACACTTCAAAAATATTTTTTCAGAAAAATTGAAAATTTCAGTTGTCTATAAATAGCTCAAAAAAAGTCAAAATATTTTGAAATTTAAATCACGTATCTTAATAACTGGTAAAATTTTCAAGTATCTACGACTTATACTTTTTTTATCGTTACGCAATTTCATAAAAATTTAAAATTCAAACACTCATAAAAATTTTTTGTCTGAATCCGGTAGTTTTTTTTACAGATATTTGTAGAAAAATTTATGGAGAACCTTGTACCCAATTTTCAAAACTTAGTTATAAAAGAAAAAAATTTTATGATTTTTCAACTTCAAAATTACTTGCAAATTTTCACGTTTTCGACAGATTTCGTAAAAATTTGAAATATAAACGCTTATAAAAAAAAATTGTGAAAAACGATTTTTAATTTTTTTTAGCTACATTAAAAACAACTCATAAGGAACCTTGTATTAAATTTTCAAAACTTTTTGGTTATCCAAAAATTTTTTATCGACACTTTAAAAAAAATTTCTCAAAGAAATCGAAAATTTCAGTTGTCTATAAATAACTCAAAAAAAATCAAAATTTTTTGAAAATTTAACTATATACGGATACCACTGACATTAACATTTGGTGAAAATTTCAAGTATTTTCAGTGATTAGTTTTTGAATTACAACCATAAAAAAAATCGATTTGGTCGAAAACTGGTTTTGCGTAAAAATTCCCGTTTTTCCGTCATTTTTTTTGGTTTTTTTCCTGGCGCTTTTGAAAACTATTGGAAATTTTTTTAAAAACTTTTTAAAATCGGAGCACTTTTACTGCTCCAAAACGTGGTGACAGACACAAAAAAAAAAAAAAAAAAAAACACACATCTTTGTAAAATCAATACATTCTTCACTCCGTTCATAATCTAAAAAAATATGGTTACTTTAAGTGAACTTTTTCTTCAGTATTTTAAATTTTTAATTCAAAACTTATTAGAGCAATATAGTGTTTGTGTATAATTAGTGCTTTTTTACAACACTGGCCTTTAAATCACCTAATATATTTTAATCCAATAAAATATTAATCATAACTAAACAATATATTAATCAATAAGCAGTAATCATTATAATACATACATTGATCAGTTTCATTTTCTGTTGTATTTGATGGTGAAATAAATAAGCCATGTTCTGGAATGTGGTCCTGGGTCAATACTGAATGATCATTTGTATGAGATATTTTTATTCTTTTTTGAGCTGAACCAGGAAAATCAGAATTTTCAGTGATAGTGTTTAAAATAAGTTCAATATTATCAGTGGTTTCAGCTTCATTTTCAACAGAATGATTTGAATCATGTGACTATGTGTCAAATATATTTGCCGGTATATAACTTTTATCTTTATCAGAGTCATCTCCTGTTGATTCTGAAATAGAATATTGTCTAAAAATCACTAATTCTTTAAAATGTATTTAAGTTATAATATGGATGATAGATGAACGACAAATACATAATACACAGTGCTTGATTTGGAAAAAAATAAAAGGGGGACTCATCGGATGTTTGATGAACGAGCGTTCCACATAAAATTAACTGTCACATTACCGTGGGGGGCAAATAGAAGGGGTACGCTAAAAAAATTAAAAAAGAAGGGGGACTCTGTCTCCCCCAAATCAAGCACTGTATTAATACATCAGATATAGAAGATACATAATATAAGATATTATAATAGAAGTTATTATTTTTTATTATAATAATAAAATTTATAATCTTGTTTTCTTATCTTTTTTATATTATATACCTACTCATGAAAAGACAGAAAGTAAAATTATATTACTTCTATTATTATCAATAAAATATCTTGTTATGTTATATTATAAGTATATAATGTATATTGGACACAATATGTCCATAATTTTAATAAATTAAAATAAAATAAATCACCACTAAGATGTAACACATAAATTATAAATGCTAAGAAAGTTTCAATACAAACCAATTTCAGATTCTTCAAAATACATTGGAGGATTTGGTAATTTTGATAAAACAGTTTCTGTTGGTATGTTATTTTTGGTTCTTTTGACAGTTTTTGTGACCTTATCATCTTCATTCGATGACAATTCTGAAGTTGCTTGTGCCTTAGTTGCTTTGGCTTCAGCTTCTTGAAAGCTAGCTATAATAAAATTATGAATTTGCTCATTTATTATCTATACCTACTATTATGAAGTATGCATTTTGTAATTTTTTAATTGTATAAAATATTAATACTTACTAATGATGGTCAACAAAGTCCTTGCTTTATATTTTTTAAAATTTATTTCATCAGGTTTAATCCTACGTTTAATTGATGTTTTAGTATCCATTCTATTGGTCTTATTAGGCCACTCACAAAAACCATTTTTGAACCAAAAGTCTGGTACAACATCCACCGTATTATCAGTTTCAAATTAAACAACAGTCCACATACTATAAAATAAAATATTTTGAAATAAAAGTGCTTTTTTTTTTTAATAATAAACAAATGTATAGGTACAGCACACATTCGATATAGAAATAATTAGGGCCCGGATTTATATGCTCTAAAAACCTAAGAAATATGTACTATAAAATATGCATTTATGCTCTTATTTTATAGAAATATACCCTATAAAATAAAAAATATGCAAAAAAATCGATTAAAAAAAAAATTTATTTTCATTATTTTTATATTATGTTCTAATAAATAATACAATATTTTTTTGATTCTTTTTTTTTACTTTCAAACATTTTGTAATTTCAATCTGAAAAATTAAAACTAAAATATTTTTATTAAATAAATTATGTGATTAAACGAAAATTAATACATACCAAAAGCATTCGCATTGCATTGTACCACGAATGTTTTTTTCAGGTTTTCAAATGTGAAAGTTCGTCGATTATCAGCCAATATATTTTTGTACCTTGAAAAACTCCTCTCTACGTCGACAGATGTGACGGGAGCGTATTTAAAAAGAGATATGTCGCTTGGACTGAAATTTTGTTCTATATTTTCCAAAGTTTCATTTGTTCCATCAATACAAGCAGAGATTTTTTTCAAGGTTTCATAGCCTTCATTTTTCTTTAAAACAGCTTGAAATTTGTCTTTAATTGCTTTTCCGACATTTCCGTTAGGTATTTTGGAAATATTACTTTCAACATTCTTCATCAAATTAATTGAATCGTTTAAAGATGTATTTTTTTTTTCTAATAAAGTTATGCTACTCGGCAAAAAATTAATGTGCGATTTTATATAAGCAAGATCACTAGTTAAATTTGGATCTTGAATTAAATTTTGCGTAATTTGTATGGATATCGCCTCGTTTTTGTCAAACATATTATGATAATGATTGTGATTTGTAAACATACCAGCAACATAATATCGATGTTTCAGTTTTTCACGAAACTATTAATATATATACTATTTTAAAATATTAATAGTTATAAATAGTTTTGATTTCTATAAAAATACACTCTATTGGTTTTACCCATAAGTTAATATTTGTCACCACCCCCCGACGCATACGCCGACTGACCGTGGTAAACTGGCGATTAGTGTAATAGAGCATAGTGATTACTGATTATTGAGTACGGACTACGCACGACTACCGACTATTCAGCATTCCAGTGTTAACTAGCTAACGGTTTATTAACATTTTATAAAATTAATTTTATGAATTTTTAAATAGTTTAATACTATATTATAACTTATTCATGATGTCATCAACAATGACTGGAGAAAAATGTGAAAATGAGACTAAGGTGAGTACCTACTAAATACTTACTACTTATTAGTTATTACTACTGTATTTGACTGCAGCCAATTGAACTTAATATGTTATAACTTTAATAATTTTAATAATTTATTTTGGTTCAGTCATGGTGTGTGGTATGGTTCACAGAGTCTAAAGAATATAGTGTAATTCCAACTAATTGGATTGTAAAAAATAATGAATCTCAAAGTGATCCCCCTTACTATGGCCCCCTTATAAGGTCACCAGTGACCATTTAAAAAAAGCCATAACTCCATCCCAGTCATGGGAAACTTATAGGGTGAAATTTGTTGGAGTCAATAAAACTTATGGTAAGTGCCTTCACTTATTCTTAAATGTTTGTGCTAAATTATTTTTAAATTATATTTAGGTATAAAAACATAATTTTCCTTTAACCAACACAGTTTATAATATTACATTTAACCAATCTGGATTTTAATAAAATGTAGAAATAATATTATACTGTTTACCCACCTACTATTTCAAAAACCCATGGAAATAAACATTTTTTTTTTTTGATATTCTAATATTTCTAATCAAAATAAAAGAGTTTTAAACAATTAATAATAATAGACTCAACGTTTGTTTTTATATTAAAAACAGGATTTAAGCATTCATTAATATCCTAAAAAAAAATAATATGTTTATATTACTCTGTAGGTTAACCTATCGAATAAATATGTGTGTGTAGTGTGTACATAATATTATTTTATTGTTTTATTTATGTTATAAATTATAAATTATAATACTGCACCTAACTACAAAACTATTTTTAATGTTAATCACATAAGATAAATTGATTATTATTTTTAGATAACTTCAACAAGGCATGGCATAAAAAAGTAGGTAAAAGAAAAATATTCTTCTACGGACACAAATGATTCGTCAAAAAATAAAAATAAAAGATTTCTTATGTGTCCTTCTGATGATACTGATGATGATGACAATGATGATGATAATGGTAATATTTTTTAAAGTTTTGTATCTAAAACTAACTATGTAGCATATTTATTAGGTTTTTTTAATTTTATTATTAATTAATATGCAGGTATCAATTTTAACATATTGCCATGTAAACAAGTAGTAAGTACTCCATCAGTTGCCCTGGAACCAATTAATTATGGAGCTTCTACCTCATCTATAATTAGTCAATTCTATGCAGAAAATAACGTGAACGTAGAACAAACTATGCTATATACCGAAATGCAGCCAAAAAGAGTTGAACAACTAGAATATCCTCAAAATCATTCATTCGCCGAGGTAATAATAACTATTACAATCTCAAATTATTCAATATCTAATATTGTAATATTTCTTAGGTACAATACATTTATTAGGTATAGAGGGTAATCAATTTAACATAAAATACTTATTAATTCAAAAACTATTAAAGTATATTAAAATATTTTTTTTATTATTTTACTCGGTACGAGTTATATGTCGCTTGGTATACAATTTGTTTTTTCTGTTGGCTACAGTAATTGTAAAATATCAATTAACTTAAGGAAAAATATCAATATTATCTATGTTTGTTCATGGTGTAAACTGTAATCACTTAAAATGGGGCTTACTGCATTCTCTTAATTTTAAGTTTGATCATCCTTTTTTAAAAATTATATAGTTTATACCAGCGTTTCCCAACCTTTTTCCCTCACGGCACACTAATCCCAACCCATATTTAGCCGCGGCACACTTGTCACTGACTTGTTTATGTATACACATTTTTTTATACTAGACTTTCATCATATTAATTAATAATTATTAATACCAAAGTATTTGTATATCAGTATAATATTTCTATCAAACATTTTAAAATGGTAGGATAGAAAAAATATTATTACAATTATCCTAAATATTTAATTTATTGAAATGGAAAAACAAGATACATTACAATTTTTATAAAAAACCTAATCTTAGTGAGAAATTTGGGACTGTTTTCTCTTCATTATTAGGTTCCTTCGTGGTCGAATGGTTGATAAGCACACCCTCATGTCGTCTTCCAAGTTCTTCAGTTGTGATCGATTTTTAGTTTTGATGGCATTCATTGAAGAGAATGCCGCTTCACAAATATAGGATGTAGAAAAAGGCAGTATCGCATTCATAGCTTTTCTTGAAATCTTGGGATACTCATGCAATAGGTTTATCCAAAAAGATGAGACATCTACATTTATTTTGATTTTTTTTAACTTTGACTCTCTCGCAATATCTTCAACTAATTTAGAGTACTGTAGCTTAAGACCACGGTCATTTTTTATATCAATCAATTCACTTTCTTCATCAGTGGTAAACAATGCAGTCTCATATGCTGAGTCAATGAAAGGATTTCTCACCCAGTCCATCGATGAGACATCCAAAGACGGAAAATACTTTTTTATATTTTCATAAAGCAAATGTAGACTTTTTAAAATTAAGTTTGTAAGATCTGAATTAACGTGACAGTTCTTGACAAGATCGAACATATCCCAATTTGTCTGTTTTTCAATTTTTGAAATCCATAGTAACAACTTCTGTTGAAAAGAACTGATCTTATCTGTAGATGTTAAAATGTTCTCTTGCTTTCCTTGCATGCTCTTGTTTAAGTAATTCAGTTTTTCAAATATATCTGCTAGAAAGGCTACTTTGGCACACCAGGAATCATCACTGAGAAAATCAGCATATTTTGATTCTTCACAAGTAAAAAACAATAGTAACTCTTCTCTAAGTTCATAAAATCTTTGTAGGACACGTCCACGAGATAGCCATCTTACTTCTGTGTGAAACAAAAGCTGTGTGTGCTCACTATCCATAGCAGAACACAATTGATTAAATAATCTTGATTTCAAAGGTTTACTTTTAATGAAGTTTACCATTTTGACAACAGTTTGCAATACTTCATTGAGCTCAGGCATCAAAGATTTAGCAACGAGAGCTTCTCTGTGTATGAAGCAGTGAGTGAAAATAATATCCGGGTTTTCTTTTTTAACTAATGCCAAAAAACCTGTTAAATGACCAATCATTGAAGGGCACCCATCTGTACAAACACTCAAACAAAACTTCCATGATATATTGGCAGTGGTAAAATAATTGTTAACCAAATTAAAAATGTCTTGTCCTCTTGTAGTTTCAGGAAGGTCTTTACAAAATAAAAATTGTTCTATCAACTCATTATCGCATATAAATCTTACGAATGTCATGACCTGAGGTTTTCCGGTTACATCTGTAGACTCATCTAATTGAAGGGCAAACAATTCAGCTACTTTAAGTTTTTCATTCACGTGCAATTCAACATCTTTAGACATGTCTTCAATACGCCTTTGGACAGTGTTATTAGATAGCGGAATTTTTCTAACTTCTTTTTCAAAATCTTCACCAAACAAAATTTTAACGATTTCACAGCATGCTGGTAAAATGGTTGACTCTGCTGTGTGTGAGATTTCATTTTTTTGCTATCAGTTCCGCGACAGCATAGCTAGCTTCCTGTGCCTTATCTGATACAGTTGAATGTTTTATAAACTTTGAAGCCTGTCTGTTTTGATCTGAGGCTAACCTTTTGAAAAAATCTAGAGGCTTTTCAGACGCAAAACCATGTTTTGTAAGCAGGTGCCTTTTTAGCTTACTTGGTACCATACTTTCATTAGATAATTTTTCACTACACATGAGGCATTGAGGTATAGGCATTTCTCCACCACTCGACGTGAAACCAAACGATAAATAGCTTTCGTGATATTGTCGGATAATATTTTTTGATCGTACGTTAGCATTTTTACTCGCGCTCACCTCAACATTAGGAGGATTGAAACTCGGACCAGGCAATTCCTCAACATCAACTCTATGAGCATTATAAGGATCAGGAAATTCTTCGCTTAATTTACGTTTCTTAATTAAAAAACGATCCATCGTGCGCTACACGTAGTACGAATGATAATCGTAAAGCGAAAAGAAAAATTTCCGTTAAAATAAAACACGGTAATAATAAATGTACTTCGTACGACTACAAACGACTAACTGACTAACATTTTAAATGAATTAATAAGAAATAGTGAACAATATCCCCGATAAGAGAATCGTTAAAACTATTTTAACCAATTACTGAAATTTTACGGAAACGTTTATTAATAGTCATGAAATTTCGCGGCACACCCAGATGGGCCTCGCGGCACACCAATGTGCCGCGGCACACCGGTTGGGAAACCCTGGTTTATACAGTAATAGTGAACACAATAATTAATACATTTAATTGTTAGCTTTTTAAATTTAAATTATAATTCTATGTTTTTTAAAATAATAATCATTCATTTATATCATTAAAATCTAAATTGAACTGTATGAAATAGCTAACACAACTAAGTAATTTATATTATTATTATTATTATTGTACAGGATACAAGTTGTTTTAATCCTGTATCACACGATTCACCTTTAAATTTCAATGGTAAATATAATAAATTATTCTTTGCATGTATACCTATACTTACACATTTCATAAAAACATTATTCAATATTTAGGAAATGATAGATGCTCATCTCAAGTTGATGAAAAATTAAATAAAATAATTTCGGAGCAAATAGGAATCAAATTATTGTTGAATCGCATCTTGTCTAAAATAGAAACTAACTCATTAGGTAATAGTCAAAAATCAATCAATTTGAATGAAAGTTTTGTATGCAAATTTCCTATGAACGATACTGAAGACTTTACATCAGTCCAAAACTGTATATTGAATGAATTTGATTTCAAATCTAAACTGGTAAATAAATATTAAAATTACAACTTAAATATTGTTAATTTAACTTTGATCATAGGAATATTTTATCAAAATCATTGGTGGAAACACTCCTAAAAACCATGTTACCAGAGTTATGTCTCAACTGTTTAGTGATAAGTATGGGATTGAGTGTACCTGGACAGGCCGTGGCAAAAACATTAGTACTAAAATTGGAGACTCAGATCTCATAAAGATAATGAAAAGTAATTTTAAACACATTTTATCATTTATTTAAAAAATATTTTAATCTATATATACATTATTATATACAAATCATTTTGGTAGCAAAATGTTTCCTAATTATGAACTATGAATGAACATAATAATGTAATGAGACATTATATGACTAATTTATTTCATTATCTTAGAGTCTATACAAGAAAGCTGTACTAACACTACCATCACTGATGCTGAATTTGAAAGGGTGGTATCAGAATGGTTGAGACACGCAAATACCAGATGTAGTAGACAAAAAATTTAATAATAAATTAAAAATTCTTCAGTTTGTTAAAATTTGATGTTTCAATAAAATTAATTATGTATGAATTAGAGTACAAAACTACAAAGTATATTTAATTTTAATTTTAAAAGGATGTTCAAACTTAAATAATAATTTTTCAATATTTTTAGTTTTCCATAAGTAATTTGGTATTATCTAATAATTAACAGATTTTTACTAATTGTAAAAGTTTTTTTTTTTAAATAAATATTATATTGACTTCACTGTTGGTTAGTTTTATGATAATTTTTATTGATCATTTTAGGCAAGTATTCTAAGGAAGGAAAAGGCTCTTGGTTCAATATCTGACCGCCACTTCCGAAGAATTGTTAATGAAAAGAAAAATGTATGCTTATCTTATACTACAACTAAACAAAATAATGAAATTACATCTAAAAACAAAACTTTAAATGAAAAGTCAAGTTCTTCAAATGTTGAGAATAATACATGTTCTTCAAATATTGATAATAGTATACACTTTGATAATGTTGATAATAATACCAACACCCATTCATCGATTCATCTACCAAATCACCCAAATCTACTTAATTCTTTGTCTGGCTTGGATACTGATGACAATAATGAAGTTATTATGGAAACTATAGGTATTTTGGACAAATTAAGATCGTGGGTAGTCAAGCATAA
The DNA here is from genome assembly GCF_020184175.1 of Aphis gossypii. Lineage (NCBI taxonomy): Eukaryota > Metazoa > Arthropoda > Insecta > Hemiptera > Aphididae > Aphis > Aphis gossypii. The sequence goes on from NC_065531.1 coordinate 88,861,040, forward strand.
TGTTTCACATAGATGTGTTAATAGTTTATTGCTTATTCTAAAAACTGAAGGGTTGTGTGTTCCGACTGATGTAAGAACATTAATGAAAACCCCTAAAGTACATGAAATACAAAATATATCTAATGGTTCTTATATTCACTTTGGAGTAGAAAACATGTTATTGCCAATTCTTGAAAAACATAATGCTCAAATAAATCTATCTAACCATATTTTAAAAATAGGTATAAATATTGATGGACTTCCAATAGCTAAAAGTTCTAAATCTCAAGTCTGGCCTATACTTCTATCAATATTAAATTTTAAAGAACTGCCTAACAAAGTTTTTCCTATAGGGATTTATCACGGATCCAAAAAACCTCTATCTATTGAAAAATTCCTCAAGCCTTTTATATCAGACTTAATGGTTGTATTATCTCAGGGTTTATTATTAAAGGAACTAAATTAAAAGTTGAAATTAGTAATATTGTGTGTGACGCGCCAGCAAAAGCCTTTTTATTAAATGTTAAAGGCCATAATGCCTATTTTGGATGTACAAGTTGTACAGAAGAAGGAACATACTTAAAACATCGTGTAGTTTTTTTAGGGTTAGACTCACCATTGCGCTCTGATAATACATTTAGAATGAATCATGATGAAGATTACCATAAAGGTGACTCTCCTTTAAAGTTATTACCAATAAACATAACTGAGACTGTATGCTTAGATTATATGCATTGTGTATGCCTAGGTGTTGTCAAGCGGTTGATTGAATTTTGGGTAAATGGAAATAAGAATGTTTGATTAACTGAAGAAAATAAACTAAGCATTAATAATGAGCTATTTATTTTGAGATCTTACATTCCTGCAGAATTTTGTCGATTACCCAGATCTCTTGATGATATTCATTTTTGGAAAGCCACTGAATTGAGGAATTTTGCTTTTTATTTTAGTATAATTGTACTTAAAGGAAAAATTAAAACAAAATTATACTCACACTTTTTATTACTAGTTTTTGCAATAAGAATTTTACTATGTTTAAATACATGTTATGAATACAATGCAATTGCTCTTAAATTTCTAAGACAATTTGTAATAGATTATGGTGTTTGTATGGTCAACATTATGTATCGTATAATGTTCATAGTCTTATACATCTACCTATGTTTACAAAAATTCATGGTCCCCTTGATAATTTTAGTTCCTTTCAATATGAAAATTATTTGCAAGAAATTAAAAAAACTGTAAAATGTGCAAGATATCCTTTGCAAGAAATATCCAATAGAATAAAAGAAAACAAAATATATACAACCAACATACTAACCATTGCCATAATGAAGTCCCTTATGTTTTTAATAAAGAAATAAAACACAATATTCCTAATCCTTTCTATGATATAACCGCCACAACTTTATCAAAATTAATTTTAAATTACTCAAATATAACCATTAATACTTCAAATGAAAAAGATAAATGCATTGTATTGTTAGATAACTCTCTTGTTTTTGTAGAACAAATAGTACAACCATTGAACCATGATGCATTTTTAATTGTGAAAAAATATTTAGAACCTAAAGAACTAACCGCTAAACCAATTTCATCGATTATAGTTGGTATGTACATTGTAAATACAAACAAAATTTCTGATATGTATTGTGTCAATATAGTTGATATAAAATATAAATGTTTAATTGCAAAATTCACAAATTATTCTGCAGTTATTATTAGTTTATGTCATATAGTTTGAAATTAACCTTTAAGTTGTATTATTTATGTAGTTGTGGTGTGTATATCTATTATACTAATAATACATAACTAATTTTAAAGCATGAATTTGTATATTGTATTTGTTTCATTATTTTAAGTCTTTAATAAAAATATGTAATATATTTTTTATATTTTATCACTGTTGAGTTGTAAAATTATTAATTATTGTATTGTATATTAATCAGATAAAATAAAACCATTTTTCATTATTTAAAATATTTACGTTTTTATATACTCACCTACCTACCTACTTACCTATATAGGTATTTAAATATATAAGGGGTATCAAATAAATTATTTATAAGAGTAATGTCCGTATACTATTTGATGTATCACGTCATAAGACAGTTTTAGACAACATGTCTTATGTTGATTAGAAAATAAAAGTAACTTAACTTAATTAAAAAATCAGTTACTTATTTAGTCATACTCGTACATGATTTCTATTTGCTTTAAATATCATCCATTATTCACTCATTGTTAATAAGATTAGGATAGCCGATAGGTAGTAACGCGTAGGATTTAGGGCCCCGTTTAGATAGGTACGTCGCTGTTCGAAGTTCGATACCCGCATATGGGTTTAGATATTTTATTATTTTTGTTTTCCAATTATTAGTACAGAGGTTTATTCATTGTTTCAATATGACGTTCTAATGATGTTTACAATGTAACCCAAATATAACTTTTTGTTATAAACACTATATTGCAGTTGCAGGTATGTTAGAAATTAACAGATTTAAAACGTTGATGATTAGGTTGCTAACACCGGACATTAGCAGTATCAGGGACATCACATAAACGCAAATTCAACACGCAAATTGATGTTGCATGTTGTATGGAAACACCTTGTATGTTTATAGTACACATTATTGCACAGTGGGTTAAGTATATATTTATTATTTTTGAATAAAATAACACATAGGTAGGCGCAGAAAAATGTTTTCGTCACAGGTTAGAATAGTTATTAGAAAACTTTACTTTGTGTTAAGTTAGGTTAACCTAGTCTTTTAGTATTAACCAACTTATTCACATTTTTATTTTATGTTTAAACTTTTAAATGGAAATTATAGATGACTTTTTGAAGTTTTTGAACCTATACCTTCATAAAAGGTTTTTAAAATTGTGAGTTGATTGTTGTTTTCTATAAATGATGAATCATCTGTACATGATTCTGGAGTTGAAGGTGAACCATGAGATGACATTTCTTCTGTATAGTATTGTGGTGTTGGGCGGCGTGAAGGTGTGGCTGTATACTCCAATAGATATGTCCGAGTTACATTTTGATAGTGGTTAGAAGTTAGAGATGGTGCGGCATTATGTGTTGATGGGATAGAAAGCAAATAATAAAAACATTTATTATCACATACATTTGTGTCATCTGTCAATGTATTAAGTAAGCCTCTACATAAAACTGTATTTATTATCGATTCGGCATAAAATTTGAATTGGATCCATTCTTCCTAACTTCTTGGTCACAGTAATGCCGATTGCTTCACACTCACTGACATCAGTAACAATTTGAGTTTTTAAAACAGCTGTGCATACTTTCATAAATTCTAATTGTGTATCGGCCATTTTAATTTTTTTTTTTAAATTTCAGGACGAATTGTCGAAGGTGTTGCAAATATGCCACTCTAAACAACCATGAATTAATATTTAATTGAACAATTTAATTTTATAAACAAAATGATAACGTAATTTAGTTAAAATTATTCTACTTAATTTGCAAATAGGTATATATCAAACTAACAGACTATTAATCATTATTTAAATAATATGAAATTATCTTACAAATATTTCATCAACATAAAAATATATTTGTAGTTTTTCTGATATTTTTTAGTTTCCTACAACAACAGATGAATGGCGTCAAGTGACTAAAGATTTTCAAGATAGATGGCAATTTGTTAATTGTGGAGGATCGATGGATGGCCAACACATACGTATTGTTCCACCACCAAAATCTGGATTAACATACTATAATTACAAAAATTTTAATAGTAACTAAAAAAGTTGTAACGTTAGATCTTTATCAGTGGTGTAAGTTAATGTGCGAAAACAATTTTAATACAATTATCGAAAATTTGCATACTCGTTGTAAACGTGTTAAGATAGCTGATAATTTTTTCTACTCTGTTAATGTAAACCAATCAACTATACTACTATAGTTTTATATTCTAATGATAATTATATAACATTATCTCATGTTGATCTTCATCGTTTGAAACAATTACAACATTGTATTGACTTGTATATTGTTGAAAAACAGAAAAAATTGGAATCATACCCAAAAACGTTTGATACAGCTTATACGTTAATTAAGTCTGACGTAAATGGGTTACCATCATCTTGTCAACGAAACGAATTTACAAATCAATATATTCAAAATTATGATTTCAGCTACAGTAATATACAAAGTGAAGATTGTTCATTTATGTACGAGTTATTACAATTTCATTTTAATTCATTGTCGAACATGATATTACAAGATTTAGTGATGTAATATAAAAAAAAGTTTCTTAATTTATTTTAATTTATCGTTCTTGTTAAAAAAAAAAATGTAAAATTAATACCACTTATATACTAACTTTCAATATTTTTATTTTTATTTATTTTTATTTTTATTTTAACCTATAAATGAATTATTATTATTTTTTTTTTTTATCTAAATAATAAAAAATAAATATAAATATAAAATTTTTTTTTTATTAAATAAATTAATCCAACATCATATCCTATTACATACATTTTATAAGTTTATTTTTTTTGGTTTGTGTCTGAGAAGCTTCTTGGCGGGATGTCGCATCATTTTGTCGAAAACAGATTGAATGAGCGTCACCATTTTTTGGCTGTAGTTAAATCATCCGGATGCTGTCCTGTTAAAGATATTTTGAGTGAGCATTCAGCATGCTTCCATCTAAAAAAGTTAGGTTAGGTTAAATTAATTTTATTATAAATATTTCACTTAAGTTAAATATATATATATTATTATTATTATTATTACCTATCTTGCAGAGCAACATTAGCAATTTTAGCACATTTATAATGTGCTATAGTCCAGTAATCTACAGCCGTATTGTCTACAGGTGTCTTAACCGTTAATGAACAATCATCCTTTTTTATATTCAAGGTGTTCTCTGCATCGGTTGGTATAGTTGGATCTCTTATTAAATCTAATATTTTGTCTGTATAACAAATAGCAGTGCTCTATAAAATAATAATTAAATTATATTTTTTTTTTTTTACTTTTTCGTAGTATGTCATAAATTTATATAACTCACCTTTTTCGTCTTTTTCGATACCGGTTTCTTCTCCGGTTTTACAGCTAACCTTTTCGATGTACCTTTTTTTTGAGATGTTGTTGCAATATTATCCTATAATTAAAATAGACGATAAGCTGATGACGGTTTACAAAATCAATTTTTCATAAAATATTTAATATTTTTTTTAAAAAAAAAAAAAAAAAAAAAATTGTCTTTTAATTAAAATAATTATATATTATATTATATTATATTATATATTATATTATATTGTGATAAAAAAGAAAAAAAAATGTTTTTTTTACTTACTTCGGAAAAGGAAAATACAACCGACTCCTCGTCATCGCTTTTAAATGAGTAGCAGGACATTTTTTCAAAATTAAATTAATTTTATTAAAAAAAGTCTAGATTGTAAAATCTGTTGAAGTATACTGAATATACTGTATCGATGAGTCTCTTATATATGTAACCACTTCTACTCCTCCTCTTAAGTCTAAAATAATCAGTTCAGCTAAAACACTAACTAGAATAAAATTTGAAAGGTACGTCTTTTCATAATCGAAAAAATAGAATGTAATAACAAGTGCGATTTGTATCTAAAAGAATGTAATTGACTTCTACATTTCAATGTCAGATTTGAAAGGTTATATAAAATTTAGCAAGGTACGTAAATTTAGCAAGGTAAGATTAAAATTAAATAATTGGTTATAGTAAACATGAAATATAAACGTACGTATATTTTGGAGACTACGCCGCCCAAATAGTTTAATATAAAAGCGGTTGTGATAGTATTAAGAATTAGACATAGTTAAGCCTCACTCACGCATAGACCGATGACATTGTTCTATACTTAACAATACATCGGGCTTGCTTTTATTATATTCATTGTCTCAGTGAATAAATAACTTTTAATTCAAACTTCATACACATACGACAAAGTGGACTTCGTCGTTAAATCGTGCTGAACCATCTTCACCAAGACCGTTCACTACAACTAGAAGCCAGTATATTTTTTTTCAAGCATCTCCACGCTAACATAAATGTAAGTACTATTACTTTACTACTATTAACTAGCTTTAAATTAAATATTTACTATTATCATGTAAAATTTAAGTTTTATTATTTGAATCGGTTGACTATTATAATTTTCCACTATAAAAAATGATTCCATTTAATAATGGTATATTACAATAATTTACCACAAATAGGTTCATTTAAATACATATGTAATTTGTATCAAAAATATAACATGTATTTGCGTTACATAAATAAATTATTTTAGTTTTTTTTTTTTTTTTTACACCACGTTAGAAAACGAATGAATATGTAATTTGTACCAGCCCTAAAATTGAGTATAGTACGAACATTTTGAATAGTTCAAAAAGATTAGTGAGTAGTACAACATTTAAAAGTATGTCATTTATAATAATAATATGTATAATTTTATATCTTCACATTTTTTTTTTTTTTTTTTTTAAAAAAAAAGTATTTTTTTCCAAACCACAGATACATCGTAAACAATATTTTGTGTTGTTACGTCTTATACACTTAATTATAGTTATTATTATTTTTTTATAATCAGCTTAGTTGTAGTAAATGTACGGTATATACACGGAATATATTCTGTGGTATATATATATATATATAAACAAAATATAGTTACTAGCTTTTTCTTACAGAGTTTAGTTGATATAAATAGTTATAAATTATGTTTTATTTTTTTTAAAAAAATAGTATAATATACTTAACAAGAATTTACTTATTTAATATATATATAGAGTTTGTTTTACTTATACATTTTTATAATTAAAGTATGATTGATTTTAATATTTTATGAATTATTGCTAAACAAAAATTTACTTATATATATATATATATATACATTTTATTATAATTATAATTTTAATAATGTGAACAATGTTACAAATTATAATTTTAGTAAGTACAGATTAGATAATGCCCCTTTTTAAATTTTATTTGGTGTGAATTATAAACTTGAAAAGTGGTACAAATTATTTTTTTTTTAGATGTGGTGTAAATGAGATATAGTTTTTACATTAGCTTTTTTATATTTAAAATAAAAAAATAAACGAATAAATATTTACCTATAATTTCAGTTTTTTTTTTTCAATAAAAAAAAAAAAATGGAATCTCCTCAAATCGTATACCTCCGATCTTTGATTGAAGAATTACATTTGAAAGTTTTAGAAAACGAAAAAAGTGTTGATTAAGATGAAGAAAGAAAAAAAAATAGTTATAAGAGCTTTAAATAAAAAAATTCATAATTTATATAAACAAAAATAATAAATCTAGTTGAAATAGACAAGTTAAGAAATGAAAAAAGAAACGTTTTAGATGATTATAATTTTTCTTATTATATTGGTGAAAAATGTAATCGACGTATACGTTATCGTTCCTCAATTTTGAATAATCAACTAGAAGATTTAATAATAAATTTGTTTAAATAAATCTACTTTTTTTTCTTTTTAACCTAATTTATATTTTTCTTTAATCTATTTTCCATTTTTTCTTTTTTATACATCTACTTATATAGAAGTCTTATTTTGTTCATAGTAGCTTATCCAAAACATAAAAAAAAAAATGTTTTTTTTAGAAAATGGATTTACTTAACCATATCTTAATTGAAATTCATCGATTGGATGAAGAAATCGATGATAATGATGAGAAGGAAGTACAAAGTAAGCATGAACAAAGAAAACACCATAATTTTAATCAAAAGAAAAATTAAAATATTAAGATATGAAAAATACTTAGCTAAAACACTTTTACAAGATATAAAAAAAATAAAAATCTTAAAAGAGAATATAATAAATTTGAGAAATGAAATATTGCTTGTTAATAAATATTATGATTTGTATGGTTATGTTAGATTTCGAAAACAGACGTTAGCTTATCATCTGCATAGCGATTATTGTACATTATTGGATCTAAATTTATTAACAGAATCTTTTTGTTTGAATCTAAAATGATTTTTTTTTTTAAAAAACTAAGTACTCATTGTTTATTTAAGAATTGTATTATTATTATTTTTTTAAAAATGTAAAACAAAAAAACATACATTTATATATATATATATAAATTTATGTGATTTTTATTATTTCAGTCTCATTATGAACAGAAATATAATAACAAAAAAACAGCGTATGAACACGATTGGAAGTGGACTTATTGAAATAGAAAAATTTAGAAAAGGTTCAAAAACTTTCATAATTAAGAACTGTGAAAATTATATAGATTACAATTATTTTTTAACTATATTTTACATGGGTTAATTTTAAAGTTAAGACAATCGTGTATTAACACGTCGATCAAATTTAATTTACACGTTGACGCTACTTACACACGTCCTATAACACATGATAAACAAGATGTGGCTTTTAAAACTTCGAATGTTTTAGCATGTAATTCATCCGATTTCGCTAGCTTGTTAAACACAAAGTTTGATAAAATACTAGCTGAGGAATCTGAATTTATTGCTAAAGGTTCAGGATGGACACTTGTTTCAATAGATGGGTTACAGTTGAGAATTAATTTAGTAAATAAATTCAAAGGAGGTACATATTTAGATTTACCTAAATTTATACGAGAAAAAAAGGCTATTATAAACGTTAAAAATAAAGATAAATACTGTTTTAAATATTCTATACTAACCAAATATGATAAGCGTTCTAATAAATCACGATTTAACCAAAAATATTTTGATTTTCTTGAAAAAAAGAGTGGGTTAGATTTTAAATGTATTGATTTCCCAACACCAATAAATCAAATTAAAAAATTTGAACGTTTAAATAATGTTTCAGTTAATGTTTATAGTTTAAATAATAAAGGTACTATTTTCCCTCTATTTATAAATAATAAAGAAGAAAAAAATCATTTTGATCTATTATTTTGTCAATAATCATAAAACATCGCATTATTGTTATATTAAAGATTTTTCAAGATTTATTAGAAGTCAGAAAACTAAAAATTGTTCTAAATTAATTATATGCAAGAGGTGTTTTACAACTTTTTTAAATAAACCATGTAAAAGTAAACTTTGGGGTGAAACAGGATTAACTGAACATAAAAAATGTGTAGTAAGAATAAATTAGGAAGACCGATAATGTTTGAAGGAGGAAAAGAAAATAAATTCATATTTTTTAAAAGTTATAAAAAAACTTCTAGAATACCATTTGTTATTTATGCTGACTTTGAATGTATTTTAAAACCTAAACAGACAAATGAATTCACTAAAATAGTAAAACTTATATCACACATTTACATGAAATTATGAGTTATGCATTTTATGTAAAAGTTGACTATAATATTATCACAGAAAAGTTAATGCAACAGTTTAAAATTCCAACAAACATAATAATTTATAGAGGTATTGATGCGGCAAAAAATTTTATGGAAAATATGATTGATATTTCAAAAAAAATAAATGATATTTATCAAATTAATGTACCAATGATTACGTTGACTGAAAAGGAGGAAAAAGAATTTCAAATAGCAAAGGTTTGTAAAATATGTTTATTATCTTTTGAAGAAAATGAATTATTTAAGTTAGAGATCACTGTCATATTACTGGTAAATATAGACAATGTATTTGTTTTAAATGTAATTTTTAAATAACCAACCCATCATTTGTTCCAATTTTTTTTCATAACTTATCTTACGATAGTCACTTTATAATTCGAGAACTTGGTTTTGATGATAAGAATATACATGTTATTCCAAATTCTGTAGAAAAATATATATCTTTTAGTAAAGAGGTTGCTCCGAGATTTAGTATAAAATTCGTTGATACATTCCGTTTTATGGCCTCCTCATTAAGCGAGCTTGCAAAAAATTTACTTGAAGATAAATCAAGTTTAAAGAAACTTTAAAATTATTTTCTAATAAAACATTTGATTTAGTCACACGAAAAGGGGTTTTCCCTTATGAGTATATTGATAGTTGGAGTAAATTAAACGAAACTCGATTACCTTCAAAATCTGCATTTTATAACTCTTTAAAAAATGAAGAAATTAATAATAATAATGATTATTCTCATGCTAAAAAAATTTGGAAAGTATTTAATATTAAAACTTTGGGTGAGTATAGTGATCTTTATTTGAAAACTGATGTCACCATACTAACGGATGTGTTCGAAAATTTTAGAGATTTATGTTTATCTACTCTTAGTCTAGATCCTGCTCATTATATGACTGCTCCAGGATTTGCTTTCGATTGTATGCTTAAATATACTAAGGTTAAATTAGAAAAATTGACTGATTATAACATGCTTTTATATTTTGAATCCTCAATCAGAGGGGGTATCTGTCAATCAGTTAAAAGATATGCTAAAGCAAACATACCAAACATTAAAGGTTTGAACTATAATCCTAATAAATCAATTTCATGGATTACATATCTTGATTGTGTAAATTTATATGGAAAGTCGATGTTAACTGAGCTACCTTTCAAAGATTTCGAATGGGTTGATGACTTGAACATAGATGTTACTAAAATTCCTGATGATTCAAAAGTCGGATATATATTAGAAGTTGATATTGATTATCCTGAATATTTATTACAGTATTACTGTATTACACTATAAAAATTTAAAACAAGCAATTGCTAATGGTCTTAAATTAGTAAAAATTCATCGAGCAATCAAATTTCACAGAGTAAATGGATGGCCTCATATATCGAACTATGTACGAGAATGAGGAGAGAAGCTAAAAACAGATTTGAAAAAGATTTTTGGAAGTTATTAATTAATAGCGTTTTTGGTAAATGTATGGAGAATGTTCGAACTAGAGTTCTTTAAAACTGGTTACATCAGATAAACAAGCAAATAAATTGATGATGAAAAATACTTTTAAAGATAGAACTATATACTCTGAAAATCTTATGGCTATTCACCAACATAAGGAAACTATCAAATTCGATAAAGCAATTTATGTAGGGTCTGCAATTTTAGATGTCTCGAAAACATTTATGTATGATTTTCATTATAATGTAATGAAAAATAAATATAATAATAAAATACGATTATTGTACTCGGATACAGATTCTTTGATTTATAATATTCGAACATTTAATTTTTTGATGATATTAGATATGATTTATTTCCGTATTTTGATACACCAAACTATCCAAAAGATCATTATTGTTTTAGCGAAAATCATAAAAATCAACCTGGTTATTTTAAAGATGAAATGGGAGGAAAAATTTTAAAAGAATTTGTTTCATTAAGACCGAAATTATATGCTTACAAGACTGAAAACAACGATGAGGTTAAAAAAGCTAAAGGTGTAAAAAAATATGTAATTAATCAACATATGTATTTTAAAAATTATATAGAAGTATTAAATGCGTACATAAACCATATCTCTCTTGATAATAAACAAACTTGTAGAAACATGAATTTTATTCAATCGAATAAACATGTTGTTCATTCTAAAACAATGAATAAGCTTGTCGTATGTGGTAACGATGATAAACGTTTTATAGCAAACGATGGGATTAATTCACTAGCATACGAACATTATAAATTAAAAAAATAATTATTCTAATATTCACTATGTTTAAGAAAATCGATATTAAGTATTTCTAATTTAAATTATTATTATCAGTAGGTGTTTTTTCCACGCTATCTAGTGATAATAATTATTCTAAATTAAATTATTATCATCAGTAGGTGTTTTTTCCACGCTATCTAGTGATAATAATTATTTCTAAAATTTAAATTATTATCATCAGTAGGTGTCGTTCAAAGTGAAAGGAAAACATTATATGAATAACTAAAATAATTTAATTTAATACTGTTTTTTTTTTTATTTTTATAAAAAGGTAAAATATATATAAAAAAAAATTTATTTAATAATATCTTTCGATAATATCCATGAATTATGACTGGAATCAAAACCCATCCATTTAACAAGCATTTTATCTTTAACTTTTTTTATAATACGTTCAATTAGAAATGAAGGGTGATACTGCATAACGTGTTAATGCCATTTTTAACAAAATCGATGTTATAGTCTTTTCTTACTGTAAAAATGGCGGGAAATCGAATGGTGCTATCGTTTCGTTCTTAACATCAATATTTTATTTATTATTCTCATTTTATAAATAGGGTTTTAGATCAAAACGTGTTACTTCCATGGTGGTTTTATTTCAAAATGTGGTACTTCCAATGTTATTGCAAAATGTGCTAAATCCTATGTAATTCATATGATTATATGAGAACAGCTTTTGTTATTTTTTTAAATGTGCTATTGCCATTATTATTACAAAACGTGTTAATTCCACATTTTAATCATTACGTGTTATTACCCACGGTGTTTCCTATACAAACTATCATTTTATTTTTTTCTCGTAACGTACTATTTCCAAGTACCTAAAGAATAAAATTACTATTTTTAAGACTTACTATATTTTAGTTTTTACGATTTCAATAATTTTAGTTTTATTTCTATACGTATTGATTGCATTATTTGATAAGTAAACAAGTTTGTAGTAAGCCGACGGAGTCGTCTCACTATTTTCTTTTCTATTTTAACTCATTTACATATACTACGAGGTTCTTCACATTTAAATATTTTATTATCATACTCGTAGCAATACGTAATTAAATTTGATGGCAATTTCCAAGAATCAAAGCGTATGGGAAAACACAGCCACAAACACTTTTTCTTGCCCTTTTGACAAACAAGCCATGCACATAAATCATAGATGCGCACGCCTTGGTATAATAGCACAACAACAAGTCCAATCCAGGGTTAAGTGTCTTGGGCGCAAAACCACTTTTGTAGCTACAATGACAACATTCTATAACACACCTTTTTGTCCATTTCCTAGTCTCTATCATGTACAACCAGGGGGTACAGAGAACATATAAATACAGGTCTCTGTCCGTCTTAATTTTTAGAATTAGTTTCACATTCACATAGAGCTAGTCTATGTCCAAATTTTAGATTAACTTTTTCTCGGGCAGCTACTTAACGTGCTGTCCTCAAATTCTTATACACTTGTTTTATTGTAACAAATTATAACTTTAATTTTAATAAACTCTTGTATTAACATTGTGTCTTTGTCTCACTTTTAAAACCCGTAATCTTTTCTCGACAACTTGATCCAACTGCAGATGTCAAGCACTCATTTATAAACGATAGTGAGAGATCACTACAAGTTGTACAAAACGATAACAAGAACTGTAATTCTATAAATAAAGTCGGTTTGTTATGATATCCATGTGAAAATGTCACTGTGACTGATTGTGTATTTATTATCAACGACTATAGTGAATATTAGTCATTATTAGTAGTTATAAGTGTTATATTATTATTCTTATTTTCAATAAATTAGTGATTCAATATGAAAAGAGCACAAAAAATGTGTAATGCTGTTCGACAAGTAAGACATATATTGTTAAATAACATTAATATCTTAATATATTTTAGTTATTCATATTTCATAATACAATAATTAAATATTAATCATAATAATTAGGTATTAGGTATTCACAATTATGAAATTATGTGAATGCAATATATATTACCTAGAACACCTTGGTACATATTTGTTTTTTATCTGAAAAACCAGATGCATAATGATATTTTATTCAAAGTAAATATTAAAACTAGGTATTCATAGTATAGGTACCTTATATCTATGCAAATTGATCTATTTAATGTTTTCTTTCCCTAGATTAATAAAACACCAACTGCTAGGCAGCTGTTTAAATCGAATCATCAAAATAGTGAAGATAACTACAGTTTCTATGTAAGAATTATTTCACTAAATATCCATTATACAATAATATATTTTCTTTAATAAAAAATAGTATTGTATTATTATTTTATTTGATATCTATATTTATATTAGAATAATATTAAAACTGAGCAAAATTCTTGAATGCATAATATAATGAAATGTATTTAATTTTCATGTTATTAAGATAATTTATTTTGTTGATTGTACCTATATAGAATAAAATAAAGTAACAGATTGGTTGGAAAATAATGAAACTGCATATAGATCAAACAGAGAAAGTATTCCAACACTGGTTACTAGTAACAACAAAGAAGTAATATATTTTTTTATTGAATATTGCATTATTAAATTAGTCTAAAATGTATACTATTTATTGTGATCCATTTATAATGTAAGTATAGACATTTTTAATAAACTCTTAAAGTAAAAATTATTAATTTTAAAAATTGAACAAAACTACTAGAAAATATAAATATTTTATAATATATTTGATATTTTTGATTTCTTAAATGTGACTATGTAATTCTACCTAATATAATTAAAATATTTAATAAAATAATGTACCTTTTTAAAAAGTTAAATTAAAATCTATTAACATATCTTTATAGTAAAGTAAAGTTACTTTTTATTAGGTTATAAAAACTAAGATTTTACTATAAATGTTTAATTAAATTAAAAAAAAAATAATAAATACATATTACACATAATTATTAACTTAGTATGTGTATTGTATATAATATTATAATAATATTAGTAATAAAATATACTCTTGGACAAAAAATATATATTAATGAATTGAATATAATTAAATATTACCTAGGTACTTAATCACCAAAAATAATAAAAAAAAAACATGAACGATTTACAATAATTATTGATAATAATAATATAATATAATATAATATAATTAATGATAGGTACCAAAATTATAAATACCTAATATTCATAGCATTGATATTATGTATTAATTTTTTTATTGGATCTTAGAAAGCCTAAATACATAATAACATATTATGCAAATATTATATAGTTAACAATATTTATAATAACAAAATACTTGGTTAATTTAAAAAATAAGTATATATACCTATAATTATTTATGTTATACTTATTATAATATGCTACAATTATTATCATTATTATTATTATTTATTTTTTTTTTTTATGTAGAAAAATATTGATTGTGACATAAATGGCATGGAGTGTGTATTTTTTGAAGATACTCTTGAACAATTGCCTAGTACACAATATATTGCATCAAACACTACCTCACCAGTCATTGTAATAGAAGTTCCTCCAGATAACCTACAAATAACTGAACTTCAAGTCAATACTCCTGCAAAGAATTCTTGTTTAAGTACAGATAATGAGTATTTAGAACCTGTTGTAGTGATTACCAGTGGAAGGAAAAGAAATAAAGTTAACGAAAGGAAATGTGCCCAAGGATTAAGACATCAACTTCCTAAAACATGGATAGTATGTTGTCCTCATAAAGACATTAGTTCAAGCAAGTGTAATGTTGCCTCATTAATTACAAGTGATATACAGTGCTTTAAAAATAATTTATGTCTTTTAAATAAAAAGATTGATCAAGACAAGTTTTTGTTGACTATGATGACCATCGAAAAGCCTAAAAGAAAAAATAGAGGCAAAGGTATTCGTCAAGAAAGGACTGTGGTTTCTTATTTTGTTCCTACTGAAAAAGGCCATCTCATACAAGTATGTTTAAATGCTTTTGTCGGAATAACATCAATAACACGTAGACGATTGAACATTCTTGCCTCAACATTTAAAAATACACATGCAAGTCCTAAAGAATCGAGGGGAGGTTTTCCGTTATCCAAAAAAATCAAGGCAGAAGAAGTTACTACATCTATTAAAAATCATATACTCAAATTCAAAAGTCGAAAGAGTCATTACTCCAGAAGCGACACTGGTCGAAGTTATTTACAGCCTGAACTATCAGTAAAAAAAATGTGGAGTCATTGGAAAAATAAAAGAACAACTCTACAACTACCTTTGGCATCTTTTAGTAAATATTATAAAGTATTTACAAAAAACTTCAACCTTAGTTTTGGACATCCGCGCCAGGATGTATGCTCATTTTGCACACAAAAATTATGTCAAAAAAAAACGAAAAAGATGATGATATTAAAGAAGTTTTACAGATTGAGTTAAAAGAACATAAAGCAAAATCAAAATATTTTTCTAAAATGATGTCAATTCAGTCAAATGATACAATACAGGTTAGTTTTGATATGATGCAAAACCAGCCTTTACCAAAGCTTAGCGTTTCAGAAACATTCTACAGCAGACAAGTTTGGCTATACAATTTAACATTTGTTATCAACTCTGAAAACGATCAAAGTAAAAATAATTGTTTTTTGTATACATGGTTAGAAACAGAGAGTGGTAGAGGTCCAAATGATATTGGATCGGCATTGATACATTTTTTAAATATTTTAGAAAATCGTTACAAAACTCAAACGAATCCACCAACAATTCTTAATTTATACTCTGACTCATGTGCAGGTCAAAATAAAAATCAGTATATTATGGCAACTCTTCTAAATTATATAAATTGTAAAGAAACATTTTTAAAAAAATTACCCATATATTTCCTGTGAGGGGGCATAGTTATATGCCTCCTGATAGGGTATTTGGGAGAATCGAAAAAGAATTAAGAAAAAGAGAAAATATTGTATCACCGTCTGAATATTATGCCATTTTTAATAATTTTTATCATGTGTTAGTTTATAATAAAGATTTTAAAGTTTATAATATTAAAGAAGCTTGTAAGTCAACAATAAAATCAAAAACCTTTAAAATGACAGAACAAAAAAGATTATTATATGAAAAAAATAAAAAAACTGTTGGTATATCAACAAATTATATGGGAGAATATGACAACTATATTAAGGTATTAAAAAGAAATTCCAAAATAGAAGCTATAAGTACATTGGCTATTCTAGATAAATGCAACCATGTTAAACCACCAAAACAAGATGATGTACGTAAACTAATGAAGTTTTTTAATGTTCCTATTGATGCAATTGATTTTTATAATGATATATTTGCGAATGTGGATGAAAAAGAAGATGCAGATGAAGAAATTAACGAAGATGGTGCTGTAAATTATTTTGAAGATTCCATGTATTAAAATGAACTTAAGGGAAGGCTACACCCACATTTATTTTTACTATTATTATTATACATATTAATTTTTTATTTTTAAATTTATTATGTTAAATTTTAACAATGTATTACCCATACAAAAGTTTGAAAGAGTTTGTTTTTTTTCATACAAGGATATTAGTATAAGTTATTCAAAGATAGGTCTTAACTCTCTCTCCCTAGTTACATTAAATAATAAATATACATACATACATATATATATATTTATAAATAATTCAAGGTAGGTACTATTTAAAGCAACACTGAATAAATTATAAGAAAATATTCAAATAATAATTATTTATTTAGAACATCTTTTAAATCATGATATATTATAAGATAGTACGTTTTGACAAAAATATTATGTTTTTTTTACAAACTGTGCTAAATCCGTTTTTCCCATCAAAACGTGTTATTGGAGGAAATAGTACGTTTTGATGTATTACACAATTTTGCTATTAGATTTAATATATTAATTAACAATAAAATTATACTTTTCATAATTAGAACTTATAATATGCATCATACTTTATGTAGGAGTTTAGTTTTTAAAACAGTAGATTGAATATTCAATATCTAGTAAAAGAAAACCTGAAATCTACTTTCTTGAAAAATTCAGTTTTTGGCAATAGCACGTTTTGCAGTATCACCCTTCAAATGTGTTCGGAAAATCGGTCAATTTAATTTCTTGCTCATAAAAACCACCTAGAATTATATTGTTTGATCCATCCTTTAGCTGATAAGTTATTGGTTCTGTATGTAAAATTTTTGTAACTGTGAAAATTTCTGTTGTCCATTCGGTGTATATCCTTTACTAAATATATGCTTATATTTTGATATTCTTACTTTATCATTAACTTTAAATTTTGGTTTATATAATGTTTTATTTGTTTGTATATTTGATTTGATTTTACTTGTATTTATTCTAGCTTCATATGGTGTACATTTAATTAATCTATGTTTTGTATGATTATAATTATAAATAATTTTTGATATTTTGTTATACCAATTCCATGTACCTGTTGCAGTAAAATGTTTGTATATATTATTTTTTAGAGTTTGTATAACACGTTCTCCAATTGAACACTTGATAACGCTATACGTACTATAATGTCTAATTTTATTTTTTTCATTAACTGTTGAAATTGATTATTATAAAATTCTGTACCATTATCTGTTTGTAATAATTTTGGATTAGCTTGTTTTAATATATTAAACATACCTTTTGTACATTCTTTTCCTGTTTTATTTTTCAATGATTCTACCCATACATATTTCGTGTATGTATCTATAACAACTAAAATATACTTAAAACCAAGATTTTGTTTAGAATGAGATTGCATATCCATTAAATCAGCTTGCCAAAGGTCATTTAAATCGTGTTATTATACTACGTCTTGGAAATACTTTTCTTGCAGGTCGATGTAGCTCATTAGCTAAACCCTCTAATGTAGACATTAAACTATAATATTCCTCTCACGTAATTCTTCTATAATAGATATGATTTCATTATTTACACCAGTATTACCAGCATTTTGGGACGATGTTAAAAGATTTAATCTAACAACTAATTCATTTGGATCATCATAATACACTAATGTGTATGAGGTATTACATCTTTATATAAACCAGATCCTTTCTTAACTGACGGTGATAAACTAAATTTAAATAGCTGATCAGTTGGAGGTTCTTCAAATTTAGAATTAATCACTGAAGAAGAAAAATCAAATGGTTCATTTGATATGGCTGTATCATTAATAATGTTTCTTCGTTTTGCGCCTGAGCTAGATAAAAAGTTATCAAATTCTTTTAATTTTAATTGAGAAGGAGTTTTAACTTTTGTGTTATTTATTTTCAATACTTCCTCATTTAATTGTTTTTCATCAATTTTCATTCGATCATATAGAGGTTTTACAACGTTCTCCATTTGAAATATCTTGAGGTTTTAGGTTTCCCGTCTGCCTTTAAATAAACTTTACTTGTTTTTAGAATATTATAATATGATTCCATATCTTCTATCGTCATATTTTTTGGTACTTTCTCACATAATAAAGACCAAAGTCCTTTAGTCCAAGGGTAGTAATTATCAAGCAAGCGTAAGTTACCATGATCAAAAGTGACAGGAATATCTGATATTTTAAGTTGATCATTAACCGAATCATAATGCATGCCATACGATTTATCATACCGTTGTAATTTAGGATTAGAAATTAAAAAATTATCGAACGATGAATTTGATTCGTTTTCGCTATCTCCATCACTAGTGATCAAGGTATTTTTTTTTTTAGTAGTGTCAAAAATAAATGAAGTGTTTTTTTCTGGAATTGAAGTCAATGGTTTGAGTAAAGGTATAAATGTTTCGCGAAAATAGTTATCAGAATCTATAACACCACGCTTCATGTTCATTATTTTACGTTTGATATTTTTTTTTGATAATATCAAATTTTTTAACAAAACTTTATCTTTATTCATTGAAAATAATGAACTTAATATATCTGTTTCCTTCAACTAAAGATAATACTATGTAGATTTTGTCTATATTACAACTATATTTATATACTTATTTTTTTAATAAAAGTATGAAAACCACATCTATATCTACCTTCATTCATTTCACGTGTTTTATCAATAACCATAAATCCGTAATCACTATGATTCCAGCAGAAATGAGAAATTTTCCGAAATTCTGAGAAATCCATATCCGCTGATGAATGATCATTGAATATATGTTTTAAATTTGTATCATCCTGTTTTAGAATTATTAATAAATATGAATTATCTCTTACCAGTTGCTTCGGAATTTTAGAATATGTTTGTGCTAAATAGAATACAGAGCTAGCACCTGAATGTCTACACATTCCGAAATATTCTCTTATTATCGACTGCGGACCACATAAAACATCATCGAAAATTATTACAGAATTCTTTTTAGTTAAATTCGATTTTATAACTTTATCAGTGTCTGAAAAAATGTAAAAATTTTAGCACCTTTTAATAGCACTATTTTATATCATCTATTATTTTTTTTTAATAAAACATATTTTCTCGATTAGAAGTTTTTGAGTATAAATAAATATTTTAAAATCTTATTCCGTTTTCATGAGTGATTAGATTATACATTATATTTGTTTTACCTGAACCACTAGGACCGACTATAATAGCACGTATAGTATAAGGTAATAACGGTCCATGTCTTGACGTTTTTTTTATTATTTGAGTATCAACGTTCGAAATATCTAATTTATCTTTCTGTTCAATCAAATCCATTTTTTTTTCTTATAAATACTCTGGATCTTTTAAATTTATAACCAGTGAAAGATAGTGTGCTCAACCTGTAAGTAGAAATCAGATAAGACTGGTGAAGGTTTTTTAAACTTCTTTATAAATACTGAAATAAAGTATGATGAAGGTTAAACAGAAAATAGGTATGAGTTATAAAGGTAAACATAAAAGTAATAAAAAAATAAAAAAGAGAACACTAGCTGCAAAAAAAGGAAAGGTTAAGAAAAATCCTAATGGTAAAAGATTGATTTTAACACCAGGTCAGACAGGAGGTGCGATTCCTCTAATTCCTATTTTCGCGGGGTTATCAGCTCTCGGTAGTTTAATGTCTGGGAGTGCTAGTGTTTATAATGCAATTCAAAATTCGAAAAAAAGAAAGGTAGCGGATTGAATTTAATCAATAATGGATCAAGGAAAAAAAAACTGATAAAAACGTTACCTGACAGACCACTCACATCTAGCGACATTATAAAATACATTGTAAAGTTTAATATCAATCATTTCCGAGGAGTCTTTTCACGAGATGACTTACCTAAAAAACCACGAACAATTGAATGTGGTATATTAAACTTAGACGTATATTTAGGTGATGGAAGTCATTGGGTAGCGTTTTACAAAATTAAAGATAAGGTTGTATATTTTGATAGCTTCGGTGATTTACCTCCACCAATTGAATTAACTATTTCAAAGGAAAAACGATTATATATAACTATTCAAATTATCAAGATTTTAATTCATTTAATTGTGGAAATTTATGTCTTGAATTTTTACAATGTATGAATCAATTACATTAAGTTTAACTGGTAATACAACTACATTATCTGTACCTACATTATTTTCCAGCAATTGATGTGTACGATGACTCGGAAATTGCTTTGTTAAATTTACAAACATATAATACATTTCCAAACATAAATGAAACTAATTACCAGTTTGAAATACATTTAGAAAACCCCGATCGTTTACTAAATAATAATAAATTTCCAACCTGTTATATCACACTGAAAAAGGGGTGTTACGGTATTAAGGATATTAAAAATCAAATTTTGACGCAAATAGATGACTTTTATAATGTTAACGAATACATTGGAATAAAACTAACAGAGAAAATAACTTTTGATATCGGGATTGATCAAATAGATTTTAGGACAACCATATTCAGTAATGGTACAATACGTTTTAACGTAAAAAACAGTTTAGGACCTTTATTGGGATTTGAAAAAAAAAATTATGAAACACACCTGCAATACATTGATGGCCATCGTTCACAGAAAGTGGTAAATTTAAACAGTGTTAATTCAATAAAAGTAGTGTGCAATATAGCCCAAGGTTCATTCAACAACCATATGCCAAGTCATCCAATTTATGAGTTTTCCCCTACTAAGAACATAGGGACGAAGCTGATTCAATCTCAAACTAACCTATTATATTATAAGTTAAATAAAACAAATATCGATTTAATAACTATACAATTAGTTGATCAAGATCATAATCCGATAAACAATTTAGGTGAAAAATTAGTAATCGATCTACATATTAAACGTTACGGATCTTAAGATTGGATTAAAATTTAATATAAGCCCATTACATAAGATAAATCTTGCTAGTCATATGTCTAAGCGTTATTACGGTAACATCGAATAAAGTAAAAAAAATAACAACGAAAAATAAAACAATTTTAAAGGCTTTAAGTTATAATTAAAGCAGAATGCCAGAAAGTGATATTTTAGATATAAGTTCACCGTTTGAAACCGATTCTAAAATTACGAGAATCGAATATCATTCATATACACCGTATACAACTTCATTTAATAATAATGATGAAATACGTATATCAATCCAACAAACAGATGTTTATCCGTATCTGAATGAAAGCTTTATATATTTAGAAGGTGAAGTATCAGATGCTGGAAAAGTAAAACTTACTAATAACGGTTTTTCCTATCTCTTTGAACAAATACGACTTGAAATCAATGGAATAGAAGTAGATAGTACACGTGTACTGGTATTACCAGTTCGTTAAAAGGTTATCTATCAGGTACACCTGATAATTATAATTGTTATGAAAATGCTGGTTGGATATTTAAAAATAGTTCAAACCCAGCAAATAGTAATGGAGAATTTAGTGCATGCATTCCGTTAAAATATCGGTTAGGTCTATTTGAAGACTTTAAAAAGATATTAGTTAATTCTAGATTAGAACTAATATTAACTCGAAGTCATAGCGATTTAAACGCTCTAAAAGTAATTACTAGTGGAAGTACAAATTCTGGAAAAGTTGTTTTGAAAAAAATAGTTTGGAAGGTTCCACATATTACTGTTGATGATGAAGAAAGGTTAAAATTATTAAAACTTATTGAAAAAGAAAAAAGTTTGTTTATCCCGTTCAGATCTTTTGAAACTTTTGAATATCCTGAACTCTGAACCACAAAAAAGTTGTATGGAAACTAAAAACTGCTTCAAAATTAGAAAAACCTCGATTCATTATAATCGGATTACAAAAGGGACGTAAAAATTCGTTAGAAAAAGATTGTGGTGTATTCGATCATTGTAATATAACTAATGTAAAAGTATTTTTAAACTCAATAGCATATCCTTATGATAATTTAAATTTGGATTTTGCTAAAAATAATTTTACCTTATTATATGATATGTATACATCGTTTCAAGAATCGTACTATGAAAAAAGTATTCGGACCCGATATTAAGCCCATCTACATTTCTAACGCAAGCTCCAATTATTGTTATCGATACGTCAAAACAGAATGATTCAGCTACAGCTTCATCAGTAGATGTTCAATTAGAAATTGAAGCATCAGAATCTCTTTCAGGTGTAACTGCTTATTGTTTATTAATTCATGATCGCATTGTAGAATATGTACCTTTTACTAGGGAAGTAAGAAAACTAGTTTAATCAATTTAAAATTAATTTAGAATAATGAGACAATACATATAAATATATTTTTTTTATTTTGAACCAAAACGTATTATTTTTTATTTTTTAAAAAAAACATGACTAAAAAATATAATTATGAAGTGTGTATATACACTGTTTAAACTTTATGTGTAACATAGAAAAAAATTTATTGGTTGTAGCGGAATACTCCGTCTGTGTTACACGGGAAATAAATAGTGTATACACTGTTTAAACTTTATGTGTAACAGGGGAAAAAATAATTGGTTTTAAATTTTTAAAATCAGTGTTTTTTACTGGTACAGCGGAGAAAAAAAAAGTTTGAGGGGAAAAATCCCCCTTAAAATTTTACAATCTCCGTAGTCAAAAGTGCGCAGAACATACAAATGTATACTACTTAAGTTTTATTTTTAAGATTTCTAATTATTATTTTTTTCTGAAATATTATTTATGTTACTATGTTTTATTTTATTTTAAAATAAAATAAAATCTCTCATTTATTTAATTATTTCTTGTAAAATTATTTATATTATTTTTATAACATAAAAAAATAATTATATATTATTTTTTTTTTTAAAAAAATGCGTAAAATATTCTAAGTGTAATATTAAAATATTAAAATTATTTGTTGCGTTTTTTTTTAAATTTTTTTATTTAATTCTTGCTTATTTAATTTTTACTTAAATTTTTTATTTAAATTATCTATTAATTTTTAATTTTAATTATTTATTAAGTCCAAATAATTAAATTATTGAACTGGGTGACGTGAAGTTGCTCGCTCTAACTCTGGTGAAACACGTCTGAAATGTGCCTATTCGGGGCCCCCTTATATATCATCCAGGGACTCCCAGGTCCCTGATGGTCATCTGCACGTGCATCCGCTTCTTCCCACGCTTTGCGTCATTCGTGCTACAGTGTGCGTCAATTATGTGTCTATAGTGGGCTACATATGTAAAGTTTTGACCGCACGATTGAAAGAATTTCCGTCTAAACGATTTAGAGAATTTAACATCTTGCAGGATTGATCGTGTTCAAACCGGTACGGTCGTTGCCCGTTCTTGCGCGTGGTTAATCATTTTATCGTTTTTTTTTTTCATTTTTGTGACGACGCGCCGTTCAATCACTGCCACCTGGTATAATACCCGCGATATTTTGAATTCCGATATTTAAGAAATTTAATTATTTAAGACTATTAAAGTGTCCATCTAAGCTCTAAGGCTCTAAACTGTTTTGTGTCGCGTCCGGGCTCGTCGTGGGTTGAAGCCGGTCGTAGTGAACAATTATATACGTAAATGGTTCTAATCGCCGCCGCCGCCGCGAACCGAAGCCATACGCGTGTATACGCAGTTGCCATCGCCGTCGGACCGACTCAAATAGACCGGCTATCGGTCAAGGTCATCCGCCGCCACTATCTCCGCGACTCTACTGTCGTCGTCGGGTATCGTTGCTGTCTTATTATCATTTGTTTTATTATTATATTATATGCCGTTGTCATTATTATTTTATCCCGTCTCTATGACCGACGGTCTTATTTATTGTTATTGATTCTTTTTTTGTGGTGTAAGCCGACGCGGAGAGACGTCTCTGCCGGTCAACTTATATTATATACCGTCTAAGGTACCATTTACCTACACCTAGTTCACGAATTATTATTATACTATTATTACCACTTAACTTTGTTCTCAAGCTTATATCTCCCTAATCCTCGTCACCCGGACATCGCTAGGCTGACCGCCGGTTCCGTAGGAACCCGACGGTGCCAAAACAACTTTGAAAACGTACTTACGCAGTTTTGTAGACAAAGATAATAATTGGGACGCGTTAATTAGTTATGCTATGTTTTGCTATAATACCACAGTACACACTTCGAAAAATTATACTCCATACGAGTTAGTTTTCGGGAAAAAACAAATAATTCCGACAAGTTTTTTTCAAACGACTGAACCACAATACAATTATGATAATTACGCGTTAGACTTAAGAAGAATAATGCAAGAAACACATAAGATAGCAAGGGAAAATCTAATAAAAAAGAAAAATAGAAATTAGAATTACACGTAGGAGATAAAGTGTTACTAAAAGAACAGAACAAGAAAAACGCATTATGTTTTAATTGGTCAGGGCCATACGAGGTGATAATGATTCACGACAATGAAAATATAACAATAAAAAAAGGGAGGAAAGACTACAGGATCCACATTAATAATACAAAAAAATATTTCGAGACCGATTTATGAACACTTAAGGTGTCATAATATATTTATATATATATAGCTGTAAGATCCTCTTATGTTTTTTTATTGTTATAAGTAGTCATAGTTATATCATTATCATTAGTAATATTTAGTAAACTCATTTATCAGGTATGCTGTTATTGGAGAATAATTAGATATTAATTCTTCCAACATTTATAATTTTTTTTTCTTATTTTCATTGTATCTTGAAAATGTTTTTGGAAATATAAATATTTTTAACTTCCATTATCAGTCTAAATCACATGTCTGTTGTTTTGTTGTAGTACGAATAAAAACAGCAAGTTCGTTATTATGGATTTCAAATTCGGAATGCTTGACAGAACAAACACGAAACAGTAAACGCAGACACGACTATTTATTATATGTAATTAGTACAATAACAATTATCTGTATTGTTCTAACTATAATAAGATGCATAGCAAAACAACCATGGTGCACAATAAGCGGTACCAGGAGATCCAGACGAAATATCGTACCAGATCCAGAAGTAGAATTATGGCATTTTCAAACTCCAGTACAAATCGAAGAACCATACTAGTCAGAACCAAACGAAGACGTTCCAGCAACTAATCGAACACAGACCAAGGATGACATTATTCCATTGCCATCCGCACCTCAGATCAAGACAAGGTATTCCGTGTACCCCACCCCGAAGTGATACGGAGTATCGTCTTATAGGGGAGGAATGTAGTAAACCGACGTTTTTAGTATAAAAACGTAGTTCTAAAGTCCAGTGGCCTAGAACTATATCATGCTGTCTCCTGATTGGATTAAACACATCACGCTATTTCATAGACGTAGATCATCCTATTCTCCATCACGGCATGTTCCATATAAATATGAGTCCTCATCATAGATTTAATTAAAGTTAGTTAAGAGTCAGTTAGACTTAGTCAGTGTTGTCACTTGCTCTCCGGTAGTTAAGTACTTGTTCTTACGCTAACGAAAGCTTTTTCATTTATTGTTTTAACAAGTTAATAAACGTCTTAATTATCTTATTAATCTATTGTTTAACTTATATACCTCATCTCTCCAACCTACGACGGAACGTGCATTCGTCGTAAAAGAAGCGTGTAGCAACCATCACTGGTTACTACACTTGGTACAACTGATTCGTTATACCATTTAGACATCAATGTAATTGCATCCCCTGTAATTATTTCTTTAAACGTAGCTATAGTTATTTCCTGGTCATCAGTTATTGCAGAATGATCATTTAGCATACTAATACAACTATCATCATCATTATTAAGATTTAATGGAATATTAGTGTAGGTATATTATCCAATGGTTGTTTATGAACAAAATTATGACTTTTACAGTGTTTACTAAATGAATCAAATGAACTATAAATTCTATGACAGTTCACTTCTAAACACTTAAACTCATCTATTTTATCAAAACAATGAAATAACTTTATATGCCTCAATAAAGCTATGGAGCTATTAAAATTATTAGAGAAAACAAAACAATAAGGCATGATGGTAGAATTAAAAAAATATTATTAAAAAAAACTGAATATTTTTCAACAAAACTTTAACAAAATAAAATAGTTTGTAAGTAATTAGGGTTCCGTACCTCAAAAGAAAAAAACGGATTCCTTATAGGATCACTTTGTTGTCCGTCCGTCCGTCCGTCTGTCAAGACGGTTTTTCTCAGGAACGCGTGGAGGTATCAAACTGAAATTCTATATGATACTCAGATCTACTGTCTCTGGAAGCTGTAGAAAAATCAACCATCTAAGCCAACACAATCAAAAGATACAACCATTTAGGCCACAAATTTCCGCAAATTTTCGAAACTCGCACGGGAATCAAAACCTACAGGGTACTTCCTGTGAACTTATAATCTTGAAATTTCGTACGAAGTCACGTCTTATAGTACAGATATAGGAAAAATTACGAAAACCATACATTTTTAGTTTCATCATATAAAAATAAAATATTTTTGACAATTTTGAAAATATCAAAGTTACTACTTCTTATCTCATGAACGCGTTGATAAATATAATTGTAGTTACCGCAATGGCCGCAACTTACCTCTATGTATTGAGAGGAGACAAAATTTTTCAATCAGCTTGTTACAATAAAATATAACACGCTGAATTACCGTAGTTGCCGGGTTAAAGTATAAAAACATTATAATAATTCAGTAAATTTTATAATATTTCAAATATAAATAAATAACTTTGATAAAAAAGCTTGCCCTTGTTATATTATAAAATAAATGATAGATGTTAATATAAAATGAAGGATTACTGGAACGATAAAGATACCTTTGTCATTAATTTATGATCCTCCAGCTTTTCATATTTTAATGTAATAAATTTCATTTTGCAATAAAAATACCATAACTATGACTCGATTGTCGTGTAGGTTGAACTTTTACTTATATACCTACAGGTTTGTACGGAACCCTCGGTGCGCGAGTCCAACTCGCACTTGACCGGTTTTTTTTTAAATAACATATAATAGTGAAATATAAATAATACTTAGATATAAACTAACA
This sequence comes from Aphis gossypii, assembly GCF_020184175.1. Classification (NCBI taxonomy): domain Eukaryota; kingdom Metazoa; phylum Arthropoda; class Insecta; order Hemiptera; family Aphididae; genus Aphis; species Aphis gossypii. Next base: position 88,888,942 of record NC_065531.1, read on the forward strand.
GTTATTTAAGTCATTGATCATACTATTAACAGATTGAAAATTTTTGTCATATTTAGTTACAATATCATACATATATTTTTGAATGAAGTACCATATTTCTTCACATTCAGGGGTATAGTTCAAATGAAATGAAAAAAAAGACTTAAAGCAAATATCTACAGCTTTTAGTGCACTTTTAACCTTGTAAAAATATTTGTTGATTACAACATAAAAAGAGATAACTTGCCCATCATCAGTTTCAACAAATACCATGTATGGTTGCAATTTTTGTCCAATTCTATAGGCCTTATTTGATTTGGCATCATCAACTTCTTTTAACTGTGGTACATTCTGTGAAAAACAAACTCATATAATATTTTATAGTATTATTATTTTTCATATTTTATTCTTACACTAATGTAGTATAGAAATGACTGCTGTATTTCAAGCTTAGCTGGTCTGAAATAGCTAGTTTTTGAATTTTCAGCGTTTGTTCGTTTTGACACATTAACTGGCTTAAATAACTGAACAAAAATTTTAAGAGCAGCAATAGTCACATGATTACCTATAAACAATTTTTAAGTGTAATATGTAATTAAATATAAGCGTTGAAAATGTATGGTTTGTTTTAATTTTTATTAATTTAGTATAAACTTACCTAATTCAAAAGAGTTCTGGATTACATCAACTTGATGGTCAACTCCCTTGATGTTATATTTTTTCACATATTTTGGCACTTTAATTTTTAATACTTCAAACTTATTGTACAGTACAAGATTTTTTCCTGGGTACAGTACTTCAAAATCCAATTCAATCTATAATTATTTAATTAATGTACAATATTCCAATGTTAATAAGCCATAAGGTAGGTATCCTAAACAAACAGTACTATTAAAATTATGAATACAATTATTTATATTTTATTCTAACCAAAGTAAACCCAAGTGAACATTTTAGTGCAGGATAATCAGTTAGATAAGAATTGTTTTCTACTCCATTGATCAAAGAATTAAATCTTCTTTGAAATGTATTTTTCCATTTTATATTCACTAGGTCCCATGGAGCAGTATAGTTCTTAAGCCATATTGTATCTTCTTCAAATAATTCTATGATTCAATATAAAAATGAAAACAAGTACTCAAATAGTAAGAGTTGGCGTTGACCGTCGTTTAGACATCCGATTAAGTCTTTAAACTGTTCATTGTCTATCAGGTGCACTATTATCTTACCACCATCTTTAGGTGAATCTACATCTGATGTATTGGTATTTTCAACATAATCTTCAACATCGTTTATTAGTACATCGTCTGGTACCCAATCTTCATCGTCTACAAGCTGTTTGTTGTTACGGCCTTGTTCTCCTTCTATTTGGATTTCATTATCGTCTAATTGGGTTCCTTCTACTTTATTAAACTGTTGGTACAACTTTTTTATTTGATCAATGTTTGTGTCATATACTTGTTTACAGTTAATATCTAACAAATCAGTTTTTTCATCGCGCCATGGTAAAAATAACATAATATTTTCTCTGTAAAAGTCTTGTTCATTTTTATCCACATTAAACCTAACATACCGTATGATTTTTCTGATTTTACGTTTATTTATATACTTGTTTGGTTTTCCGATTAGAGTGGAGTCAATCGGATAAGTGGTATCAGGTTCATTATCAGTGTCAGAATCAGAACTGTTGTTAGCCGGTTTTTATTTTACCGCGAACTTCATAATTGGAGCCAAATTCTGCTAAAGTTACATCTTCAAGACTGTGTGGTCTACATGAATAGTATTCATTGAGACCGTCAAAAAAAATGTCATCAGATTTTGGATCCATTTCTCCTCTAACTGCCATTGGTTTCAACATTCGAATTCTTTTATCAGGATGGCTAGTGTTTATAAATATATACCCAGTTGAAGTATTGCATTGATTCATACCTAAGCAAGTGTACACTGCTTCCTGTGCAGAGATTTCTTGACTCCCTGAAAAAGTTAACGCTATTTTTTTCAGTTGTTCTTTAACCGATAAATCAGTAGTTGACTTAAGATTTTCGACAATGTTTCTCATTAGTTTTGATATTCCACGTTGGCTTTTTCCAATATACTCGATTACATATCTAACACAAGAATAAACGTCCAATATGAACTGTATATCCATGTTAGATTGCCATAACGGAAATAATTTTTTCATTGAATCCAGAAACCATTCGTTGTTTTATTGTACGTTTTAGAAAAACTGTTGGCCGTCTGATATCAGTTCGAATAATGGATTTATATTCATTAACATCTTTAATTGACAATTTTTGTAAAATGTCTTCTAATGATAGATCTGAAGATGAATCACTGTCCTTGAAGTCCCTGAGGTATTGCAGAAGTTTTTCATATTGTAGTGTACGAATTTTTCTTGTGATCGGACTACTTATGTCTTCTGTTAGCGGAGTCGATATACAGGTTTCATTCATTGGCGGATATGGTATGTTGAAGCGACACTTTTTCATTTGTTAACTAATACTTTGCATTTAAAAAACAAGTTGGATGAGTCCGATGCAAACCTTCGATCTACGTTTAGCAGTTCAGACCTTACTACTTTTGAGTAATTTTTTAAAGGTGATTTATTTGTACGGGGATGCCCACCAAATAAATTAGGAAAAGCTTTTTCCTCTGCATAGTCATCAATAAGAATAGATAACGGTTTCATGCCTTCGCCTGGTGCAAAAGAAACAAAATCACAGTTTTCAATTTTTGAAAAAAAAAAAAAATATCGCGTGATATTTTCGTTGCTTTTTTTTTTATTTTGTGTACGTTTACTCGGACGTCCCATTTTATGAAAAAAAAAAAAATATATATATATAAAACAAAAATAAATAAATAAAAATAAACTTACAGCTAAAAAAAAACTTTAATACTAAAAGTTTTTTTAAAAAAAAAAAAACAACAACTGCTACCTCTGTCAATCAAAAAAAAAAAAAAAAAAAAAATACAAAATTAGCTGATAATTAGAGCAGCGTTTCCCAACTTCTTTTACTCACTGAACCTTTGTAGGAGTTTGAACGTTTTGTGGAACCCCCATATTTTTTCTATAATAGTAATGCATACATATGTTTTGTATACTTAAATGAGTGGGTTGTCGGATACTTCCGACACAAGAATGTGATTAATATAAAAAAAAATCTAAGGAAAGACGATTTCAACATTTTATTTTGTTCATAACTATTACAATATTTTTAATGTATATACAAAAGCTTATTCGTAATCACTTTCCATGACTGAAGAACTTTCCAGAACTCCTCAATTTTAAGGGACTCGAACTTAATTTTCAATTCAGAAGATTTTATTTCAAGCAAACTTTCGTATTCATTCGATGAAAGTACTTTTGGCTTTTTCTGAATTGAAAATGGATTTTGTAACCACAAATTATCAAAATCTTCATTTAATCTTGGAAAGTAGGAAAGTAATCCAGATTTTAAACTAATTAAATGGTCTTTTATTTTTTCTGCATTTACCGGTGTCACTGAGTTTTCATTTTCATATAAGAATTTATTCAGGTTTAAGAAACATGAAATATCATTTTCTCGTACACATTCGACCCAAAAGTCCAACTTTCCAATGAGAGCTTTCATTTCAAGCTATCATTGGCTTGAAAAATCGAAGTTTCTTTTCCTTGTAAACTCAAGTTCGTTTCGTTTAACTTGTTGAAAATGTCAGAGAGGTATGCTAGCTTTATTAGAAAATTTTCATCATGAAACCATTCATAAAGATTTGTTTTTGTATGCTCCTTTAGGAAAATTTTTACTTCACCCCGCAATTCAAAAAGTCTTGTTAAAACTTTGCCCTTGGACAACCACCTGATTTCTGTATGTAAAATAAGATTCTGATGGTCACTCCCCATTTCCTCACAAGGCTTCTTGAACAGCCTTATTTTTAAAGGGCATGATTTTATAAAGTTCACGCACTGAACAGTGACATCTAGTTCTGATTTAAAGTCTGTCGAAAGTTTCTTGGTTGCCAATGCATGGCGATGTAAAATACAGTGGGTGTTACTACATTTTGGAGCTACCTCTTTAATTCTAGTTATTACACGTTTTATCTTTCCAACCATTGCAGCAGCACCATCCGTGCATACGTCCACACATTTTTGCCATGACAATTTTTTTTTTTAAATATTTATTTACTACATCAAAAATGTTTTCTCCTGTGGTATGCGTTTCCAAACTTTCACAAATAAGCAATCCTTCTTGAATGGTTTTCTCATGAGCATATCTAGCAAAAACAATTAGTATGGATAACCCAGAAACATTGGATAACCCAGAAACATCGGTGCTTTCGTCCATTTGTAAGGAAAATTGGTTACAGTTAATTAATCTAAAAACAAATTCATCTTCAATGTGATCAGAAATGTTATGAATTCGATCAGAAATGGTATTGTTTGAGCACTGCACTGCTGCAACTTTTCTTCCCGCATCATCTCCGAGAATACAAGAGACCACTTCTATCATACTAGGTTTAATCAAACTTTCGGCAATGGTGTGAGGTTTTCCGGCACGTGCAATATTATAACTCAATTTAAATGAAGCCTCTGTGTTTTTCTCATTTTCGTCTTTTACATAGATAGTAAGAGAAGTCGCACTTTCAATTGAAATGTCTTTCTTCATTCTAAAGAAATCCGGACATTTCCACTTCAGATTTGGATGGTTAGATTCCAAATATCGCTTTAGCTTCGCAGAAGCCAAAGAACTGTTACTGAGAACTTTCTCACAAACTACGCACCTCACATCAGGAAACGTGTCAATTCCAATAGGAATAAATCCAAAAGATAAATATTCTTCATCATATCGTCTTTTTTTAACTTTTGAACAATTGATTTGAGTGTATTCCTTAGATAGAGATGCTTCATTTTCGATAGTGGCTTTTTGGAGAGGAGCAGCTTCACAGTGAGAAGTCGAGTTTTCCGATGGAATAGACGAAGTGTGACTTTTACATGTAGATGTTAAACCAGCCTTCTCTACTGATAATAATCGCCCTGTTTTGAGCCATGTGTCCATTTCAGTAAAAATTATGAAGGAACGGGTACCAAAACTGCACCGACAAGAAATTTTACATTTTACATTGCATAATCATTATTTAAAACAAGGATTAAAATTTTTTTTTTTAAAACAGAAAAAACGAAAAAAAATACTCATAACGTTAAACATAACGAAAACGTACACGTTATTTTTAAAAAAAGTCGGCAAGTGAGTACCGCTCTGCTGTACATTAGGTGCTGTATGGATCATTATTATATATTATAGGAGTGTTAAATTTGAATCCAATGATAGTTATCATTGTATACGAAAAACGATTCTGAACGAAGATGATTTGTCAGCCTAGGATATAATTTCTAGTGGTTGGTGAAAAAGGTGGTTTAAAAAAACCAGCTTATATTAAAAAATATTTTGAAAATTAAATCACGTAAAGAAAACGCGAATCTTAATAACTGGTAAAATTTTCAAGTATCTACGACTTATACTTTTTGAATAATAACAAATATTTAAAATCGTTTGAGAATAAATCGTTATCATTACGCTATTTCGTTAAAATTTAAAATTCAAACGCACTTAAAATTTTTCCTATAATGATGCTTCGAGTTTTCTCTATAGATACTTGAAGGTAAACTTATGGAAAACTTAGTGTTGTATTTTTAATCCTTAGTTATAAACACAAAAAATTTTATGATTTTTCAACTTCAAATATTTCGCAAATATTCATAATTTTGACGAATTTTCGTCAAAATTAGAACTTCAAATGCTAATAAAAAAAAATTGTGCCTATGTATTCTTATAATTTTTTAATCACTATAAGAATAACATATGAGGAACTTTGTATTAAATTTTCAAGTATTTTGATAGGGCCAAAAAATTTTATCGACACTTCAAAAATATTTTTTCAGAAAAATTGAAAATTTCAGTTGTCTATAAATAGCTCAAAAAAAGTCAAAATATTTTGAAATTTAAATCACGTAAAGAAAACGCGAATCTTAATAACTGGTAAAATTTTCAAGTATCTACGACTTATACTTTTTGAATAATAACAAATATCAAAAATCGTTTGAGGCTAAACTGTTATTTAACGCGGTTTTTGTAAAAATTTAAATTTCAAACACTCATAAAAATTTTTTGCCTGAATCCGGTAGAGTTTTTTTTACAGATATTTGAAGAAAAATGTATGGAGAACCTTGTACCAAATTTTCAAAACTTAGTTATAAAAGAAAAAAATTTTATGATTTTTCAACTTCAAAATTTCTTGCAAATTTTCGCGTTTTCGACAGATTTCGTAAAAATTTGAACTAAAAACGCTTATAAAAAAAAATTGTGACTAACGATTTTTATTTTTTTTTAGCTACATTAAAAACAACTCATAAGGAACCTTGTATTAAATTTTCAAAACTTTTTGGTCATCCAAAAATTTTTTATCGACACTTTAAAAAAAAATTTTCAAAAAAATCGAAAATTTCAGTAGTCTATAAATAACTCAAAAAAAGTCAAAATTTTTGAAAATTTAACTATATACGGATACCACTGACATTAACATTTGGTGAAAATTTCAAGTATTTTCAGTGATTAGTTTTTGAATTACAACCATAAAAAAAATCGATTTGGTCGAAAACTGGTTTTGCGTAAAAATTGCCGTTTTTCCGTCATTTTTTTTTGTTTTTCTCGATTTTTTTTGAAAACTGTTGGAAAATGTTAACTTTTTACCTCTATAATGCACCAAGGATATTCACTTTTACATCGGAAACCACCCCCATTGTTTGAAATTGGAGCATTATTTCGACTAGTTATGCTGTACACAGACACAAAAAAAAACAAAAAAAAAAAAAAAAACATACATCATTGTAAAATCAATACATTCTTCACTCGTTCAGAATCTAAAATGATATCAAAATTATAATCAGTTAACGATTTAATTTATATATTTAAATTATGTAATTTAATAACGTATTTTTTAAACATTTTTAATCCCTGCATTTTCAAACCATTTTAACATAACTAAAAGTACAACTTACCAGAAAATAAGAATTATTCGTGATAGTAATAATTGAACACTAAAATTCAAACGTTAAAATTAAAAATGACAACAAGTATTTTGTAATGATGAGACAAGTAGGGTGAAATAGCCGGTACTGGGTCTCCCCCCCGCTTCACCACCCCCGCCTGTATTGCGCCACCCCCTCCCCCTCCCCCGCCTATCCACTACGTCATCGGGCCACTCTGGCCCATACTGCGCCAACCCCTCCCCTCACCCCGTCCTATACACTACGTTATCTGTGCACCGCCGCCCATACCGCGTCACCGTCGCCCCACCCACCACACTATTATCGACGTCGTCGACGGTGGCCCCATTTGTCCGAACATTTGGCTGACGCGGCTCTTCGGCCCCGTATCAACTAAATACGATATGTGTTATGACGCTATCATATTATCATCGACGGTGGCGCCATCTATCCGTACATTTGGGCTGACGTGGTTTTTCGCCTCGCATCCGTACAATATCTCCATATTATCACGCTAAAACCCCGCCACTTGTACCACGAGCGCCGTGAGTACGCACAAGTATAAAACATATACATATACATATACGTATAAAAACATATACATACCTGTATTAAACATATACATAAATGTGTAAAACATATACATTCGCGTATAAAACATATACATATACGTATAAAACATATACATAAATGTGTAAAACATGTACATACATGCATACTTTTAGTAGGATACGGAGTCAAATACTAACGCTATTGAATCGTTTAATTTTAATATAATTAGATGTTTATTCAATAAAAATATACAGGTTATCGTGTTATAACCTTCATGAATAATCTACATGATATCCGACGACATCATACGATTCCGTTTTACATCTATGGACTTGATCATTACTATTACCGCGATTATTACGAATGTCATTAAATTCATTTTGAACATTCGTAATAAATTGAGCGCCTTTATATAATAACACATTTACGCATTTAGGGTTATGCACGGCGTGTTGCTGCCAAACTTCATCATTTTCCTGCCAATTCACCAGCAATAGGCCGCAGTAGTAACATTGTACCAAATCCTTAGTTCCGGAATAAATGAATCCGCATTCAGCCAGTGAATATTTATCTTGATACGATCGAGGCGGGTATGAATCGAATGTTTTCAGCCTCGATAAAAAGCTTGTATACTGAGGATATTCCGGATCCGTGTTCTCTTGTACCAAACGCACTAGTGATCGACAACCGATGGAGCATTTTAATAAATTCATTGTAATGTGTCGTATAAAAAATAATTGTATTTAAATCGTAGAAAGTGTGTTCTATCCGTTAACGTTTAAACGTGAATAATACGCTTCTAATCAGTGCGACGGACTACCAGCAACTGATGACTATATGGTGACAATTCGTAAGGAATGCTAACCAAGCAAAGCATTCATAATAAAAATAATAATGTAAATTAAAATATTCGAATAGTTATCCACGGTATACAACGTTATCTCCAGTTATCAGATACCGACCATCATGCTGATGTTTACGAATACCCTTCACAACCCGCGCACCAAATATTCGTATGTGTCGCAGCCGCATGTGTGCCACTGACGGTCAGTGCAGTTCAACGTCAACTGTTGTACATTCGTATTACTTCGCTCACTCTTTTAAATATCATATTAAATTTTTAAAAATGTTTAACTGTGTATCATGTGAAAAAGTGTACGTTCATAAGCGCAATCTTAATAGACACGCTAAAGCCCACGATGGATAGACGAATTCGTGCGGGATATGCTTCAAGACGTTCACCTGGTGGGACAAACTCAGTATCCACGTACAAAACTATCATAGTAAGTACACATTTTTCATGTATATATTATACAAGTATAAAAACTAATTCGTCCCAATAAGAGTAGTTAAATCAGTTTTTTTCTGTGTAAAATTAGAATTTCACACATACGATGAGGAACGTCAATAATTTGCTCGTGGTTATTAATTAAATTGTTTTTTAAAATAGTGATCGCTAAAAACACTCTTGAATTCCACAGCGCTGTACGGACAACAGGCGGTGCAATGGGTAAATATTTTTTTCCCCGTATAAAATATAATAATATCGGCGATATCTTAATATATATAATATGTGTTAGGTCATGAATCAGTCATAAAATGGGCACCCCACACCACTACACCGCCGCACGCTCAACCAGTTGTTCGGCCTCCGACACGGGTCATCCCACCACACCGCCACCCCGCGACCACATCTACCCTGCGACCCGAATACCGGCTATCGCCCTCCAAATATCGTCACCCGCCGCAAAGCCAATAGCTAACAGACCGGACACACGGTCACCCCCTGTCACCGAAGCGCACACTAGATCGTGCTCACCCCCGTCCCCTCTACAATGCGGCCCTCATACCAAGAATAGCCGACGAAATATCAAACGGAAAATGACGCGAATGGATAAGGTTAATACGCCCGGCTTTATTGAGATAGAGTCTTCGCTTAATCGATCGATAGTGTGGTATTTTAGGAAGAATGTAGAAAACATAGTCAGCTATCGCGCGTTCCTCAACTCGATAGAGTCGGAATTAATCGCGAAATTACGCGAGTGCGTGCGTATTAACGCCATCAAATTCAACCTGAAATTGGAGGCCACGTACGTTATACCCAACGTGCAAAATTCGATCCAAAATCGTGCGTTTAAAACTTCGGCCCTAGAACTGTATGTGCACAGCAATGTAGAGGGTTTGATCGATCGCGACTTCACCTCGCTTCTTGCCGAAGACTCTTACGCCGGTAAATACAGTGGATTCACCTTATCGTGTATCGACGGCTTACTCTTGGGCGTGTACGAGTACACGCCTATGGGGGAATCGTCGTACTTGCCGTTACCGGAAAGTATTTTGAATAGGAAGGCCGTTGTTAACCCTCAAAATATCGACCAGCAATGTTTCAAGTGGGCGATCCTCGCCAAACACGTACCGCATGACAACCGCAGGCGAGTAGGCGCAAATTATTTACGCGAAGAGCACCGGTACGACTTTTCTGCGTTATCGGTCCCCACACCCGTGTCGGAAATAAAATTATTCGAAAGATCGAATCCGGGCACGACCGTAAATTTATACGGTATAAGAAACTGCGAAAAAAATAAAAATAATAAAACAAAATCGAGCACTCAATCTGTTGCGTACCCGCTGCGTGTCGCAGACAAAGAAAAGGCGGACCATTTTGATCTGTTACTGATCGCCGGAAAGGATGACGAGAATCATTATGCGTATATTACGCATTTTTCGCGTTTAGCCAGCCCGCAAAAAAATAATCGCGAGCATCAGTTATTTTTCTGTAAGCGATGTTTTGCAGGGGCGGCTCGTCTGGGGAGACTTTGAGACTGAGTCTCCCCCTTCAAAAAACCCAGTTACTTGTAAATAATAATTAATTAAAATAATAATGCATAAAAATATTTTTATTCGAATTGAAAATATAATATTATATAATTTACTAGCTGACCCCGTGCACTTCGTTGCCCGTTAAAAATGCAAATTCTATATAATATGATTCGAATTTTGATTAATTTGTTATTTACTATTCGGTTTAACGGTGTTCAAAATTTAGACATTTTCATTGACTGTTTTAATTCTCAAAAATCTTGTGAAAGCACCACTTCAATATGCGAATTTTGTAAAATGCTTTCTTATTACACACTAAATTTGTGATACGATTTTACGAATGTACCGTGTAAATTGTAAGCATCGATCTATCATTGTTCAGGCTCTACGTTTATCAGTCAGTGAGTTACTCAAGTCATAATATTATAGTCATTCTGCTTACCGTTGCCGTGAGACTCTCTTATGATTATGAGAGCAGTATATTATCATGTAGGCAATCCACACGTGGTAGATTGAGGACCCCGCGAGATGTGTATAAGAATTTTATAATTTCTAACACTTAAGTTTCAAAGTTATGTCATTTTTTTTTTTTTACTACAGTTGGTAAAATACAATAATGTGCCATCTTGTGGTTTTTGTATTGTTGCCTGTTGGTAAAACAATAAAACTTAGTATAACTTGTTATGTTAGTCTATTGCTGTGAATTTGAAATTTACTGTGACAACGAATCATCAGTTCCAGAATATTATCGGCGCTCGCCACATATATTAATAATAAATATTGAAAAAAACTATTCTATCTTTTAAGTTGGACCATATTATTAAATGGTTACCAAATTTTATCAAAATCCGTAATTCATTATATTAATTTTATATATTACCATAGCACCACAAATAAATAAATATTATTCTCAAATCTTATAACCCCTATAGCAACCATTTATAAACAAAAATTTCTATCGTAAATCTCAATATTCCTGTTTGAGCATATATTAATAA
>NC_065531.1:88900411-88955311 GCF_020184175.1 Aphis gossypii
ATGAAAATGCTATTTTCTGGATTTTTAAAAATAGTTCAAACCCAGCAAATAATAATGGAGAATTTAGTGCATGTATTCCGTTGAAATATTGGTTAGGTCTATTTGAAGACTTTAAAAAGATCATATCAAAACCGGAAAGATGGTATCAAGTATTGTTGGACAGTAAACTAGAAATTGAAAACATAGTGTTTTTGACGAATGATTTAGTCGAAATTTCTTATAAACAAATTAACGAATACGTCGGAAACGAACATAATACCAACATTTACATAGCGGCGTTCACAACATCAAATGCCAGATTAAGATTGTATAACATGTTGGACAATCTCAGTGAGAAAGTCGTGTATTACGACACAGATAGCGTATTTTATATTTTCGATGATGTCGAAGTAAAGACAGGGTACATGCTAGGTGAATGGACTGATGAATTAGGTCCAGGTGTACATATAACAGACTGGGTGTCGACTGGTCCTAAAAGTATAGCACACACAGATAACGAAAACCGGACAACAACAAAAATAAAAGGATTTACACTTAGTTATGAAAATGTTCAAAAATTAAATATGGACAGTATGAAAAAAATAATGAACGACGAAATAAAGGAGGTACAACTACAATTTCAACAAATAACCCGAAATTCTAAAACTAAGCAATTAGCAACAACATTTACATCAAAAACTTTCAAAATGGAATACGACAAACGGATGGCTATGTATTCGGAAGGTGACATAATAGAAACGTTACCATGGGGGTACTTGAACAACTAAATGTTAAAAATTATTATGCTGTGTACATAATATATATATATTCTATAATTTATTGTTATTGTCATGTAAATATCTGTGTGATTTTGTTTTTAATAATATTATACCATGTTATATAGTCTTCTTATATAATAAAGCGTGAACAATAGTTCGTTTCACTATGAAAAGAGTGCGCCTCGGTCGCCGTTTTTTTCTTCCATGGCCCGCCGCCGTCGTTATCGCGAAAACAGACGGTTCTCCAACGCCGCCGTCTCGATAACGCGTTTTTCTTAGGTTAGGTTCGATTATTACGCGGGTTTTCGACGATTATATTTATTTTTTTTTTTTTATCGGCTGTTTGTTATATTAAAATATGTTGTTGTATTTTCAAGTGTACGTTGCTTTGGGAAACGTTATATTAAATAGACAATTAATATTAATATAAGCTTTATTACACACGAATTATACGGAATTATAATACAGGTATATATGATGGCATACTCTTCATTTTTTACACACACACATACATATAAAATTGATATGTTTCATTAATAAAAGCCCCTGAAAGAGTTAGGTACAGGTATAGTTAAGTAAGTCAAAGTTGTAATTGCAAATATTCTTAATCATACCTAAGAGTTTCTGTAGGAAATGTTTTATGCGGCTTTTCGAAAAATGTTCGCTTTTTTACGATTTTCATACTTTTCCGAACGTTTTCCGTTCCGTTCCGTGCGTTTTGGAGTCTTCCGAGTACGACGACGTTTTCCTTCGATTTTTTTTTTTTTTATTCGACTGTTTTTTCCAATCTGTCTGATAATTTGTATATTATAATACAAAATTATGTTGTTTTATATTCGACCGTTGGTTGTTTTTTTGCTGTGTGTTTCTAGACGACATTTCACCAAACAATACAATGTTCGTGTACATGATTATAATATGTTATAAAAATACCTACAGATATGAGTATTTCAACTGTACGTTGCTTTGAGAAACGTTAACGGCTTATTTTGTAGATTTATTATTAAATACGTTAAATAGATGTATGATTAAGGTATTTAAGTAGGTAGTGTTACAGATATACATTAAATAGATAATTAATAAGAATAATTAAGCTTTATTACGCACGAATTATACGAATTAAAACTGAGCTGAACGAAAAATTCGTCGCAACACAGAAACGGTTTAAGTGCTCGAGATTCGGCATCAGTATCCAGCTTAAACTGTAGTCGATAGGATAAGGCGTAAGTTCCCCGTGGTAGGTAATAGGAGGTAACGGGTTCGATTCCCTCTCTGGCTGTGCCTTTGGCGCATTTTTACGGCGACGCTCTAATTAACGTCTCTTCCGCCCGTATCCAACAATTTTTTGCATTTTTTTTCGAGTTAGTTTTTGATTTTTTAATTTGAATTTTGAAAATTAAAGCTATTGCTTTCTCTTATACGATAAATACATACGTCTACGATTTTTTTCAATACCATATTATTACGATTATTATAAGTATATATACATATAAAGTGTAGACGTGTAGTACGCTACAACGCGTTTAGGGAGTACGTAATTTTGAATTGATATGTTTCATAAATTAAAAATATTTATCTTTTACTTAATACTTAAAAAAATAATATATGTTTTATAGTTTCTTACACTTACATATCAAAAACAACATCTGAACTTTGACATTAGGAGGTATGAAAATTATGGATTGAACTTTCGGACATCGATTTACATCATATTATGATGACTGATAGCTAGACATTCAATTACCATTTTCACTAGATACATTTTATAATATAAAAAAAGAACCAGGCATGCGACGGGACACGGTATGAGATTGTTCATATTATACTATATTGGTATCATAACCTACTATTCACACATAGTCCGCGATCCGACGCAGTCGGAATGCCTACGTGGTGGGTGGGTTTAATGGCGTTTAATTCGATTTTTCCCAATGATAACTGACAACTCGACTTGAATGCTCAAAATATGTTATTTGACTTTATACTTATTATCCTACAATACAACATTAGACTTTCGACGTCGGAGGCGCAGGCGGATTGTATTGTCAGATCTAGATTTAGGATACAGATTTAGTTACGTGATGTGATGATTGATAGCTAGACACTCAACTACCATTTTCGCTAAATACATTGTATATATATAAAAAGACAGGGCATGCAATGGGAAACGGTATTACACCAGTTTAGAACTGATAGCTAGACACTTAATTAACATTTTCGTATTTATTTACTCGACTTCAGTACTTTTCCTACTTTTTTAGTGTATCATTTCTTTTCTAGACACCCGATTAAAATTTCCGATCGAATTCCTGATAACACGATTTTCACCCGACCCCCTCGAAGGCGCCAAAGGCGGCTTCCATCAGCCCAGAAATCGAGGCACACCGACCCCCTCGAAGGTTAGGTTAGGACTCCCTCGGCTCTTTCCAAACCACCGGATTTTAGGTTAACTAAAATAGTGACTACTAGACTTTTTACGATATTTTCTTTACAGTCCCGTCTTCGATCTAGGGTACTCACTTAGACCGAATATCACTTAGACCGAATTTCACTTAGACCGAATTTCACTTAGACCTAATTTCACTTAGACCTAATTTCACTTAGACCGAATTTCACAGCAGAGCGAGGCACATCTAGTAAAAAATAATTCAACAATGCTAAAATATTATTATTATTATTGTTTATTTAATTAATAGAATACAATTTTAAACATTATAAACATACCATTTTTTAAATACTTTATACAATGTACAACTTGAACAACTAAATGTTAAAAATTGTTATACAGTGTACATAATATTATATATATATTCTATAATTTATTGTTTAGGTCATGTAAATATCTGTTTGATTTTGTTTTTATTAACATTATACCGTGTTATATAGTAAATAAAAAAAAAATCCAACAATGTTAAAATATTATTATTGTTTATTTAAATAATAGAATACAATCTTAAACATTATAAACATACCATTTTTTTAATGCAAATACTTTATACAATGTACATTGTTGAGGATTAAAATCCATATGAAAAATACAACATGGTAGTGTTTCTCCGTTCAATTGACTAAGCCGTGGACATTCTAATTTTTCAATGTTGAAGACGGTAGCGTGCGGCATGAACTCTTCGATAGTTTTTTGTTTCTGCAAACCTTTGACGTAAATTCTATCAAATGTTAATGATTGAAATATTTTCTGTATTTCTCCATACTCGATATCGCCGTATTCCAATGATAAACCGTGTTGCAGCCGTTCAAGCCAACTTTTTACGCTTCGACTTTTTGTGTCTTGTTTTAAAGATGTATGTTTAAATATAAAGTGTTGATGGGTCCATGTTTCAGTGTCTGCTATAGACATTTATTTAATAAAATACTTGTTGTTGACTCCGAGAATGCAATGAATGTCCAAAATAGCCGAAGACATATTGTTAAGCTGACTCACCGTATGGAATATTGAAAAATAATTTCGTGGTACCAAGCACATTCACTTCTGAACACCGACTGAAATTATTTTTTAATTTCATTCTTATTTATCCATGAATTATGAGAATTGTTTAACCCTATCCATTTAACATATATCTGATTCCCCTTCTTTCGTATAATTTTTTCGATTAAATAATCATTAGGAAAATTTGTTTTAGATATTTCTTCTGTGTAAAAACAACCGGCTATTGGTTCATCATGATAATCGTGTAACTGATAAGTGGGTGGTTCTGTTTTGTTTATTTTTACTATTGTGAATATTTCTGTTGACCAATTAGGTAAAAATCCTTTTGTAAAAACTCCTTTCTGAGTGCTTATTCGAACTTTATCTCCAACATGAAATTTTACTTTCCTATTAACGATTGTGCGTTGTTTCAAAGTCACTAGTGCAGGATTTTCTTCCGCCTGGACTGGTGTCATCCCGATCGTTTTATGTTTTGAATTGTTGTAATTATCTATCAGAATGGGTAAAATAGATAACCATTTATGTGAACCCTGAGCAGTAAACTCTCTATACATGTTTGTTTTTAAAGTTCGGTTAAACCTTTCTACAAAACAAGCTTTCGTCGTTGAATATGTTCTATACTTTTTTATATTATGCTTTGTCATTAACATGTCAAATTTCAAGTTGTAAAATTATTTTCCATTATCTACCTGCAGCAGTTTAGGCGATCTACTTATAAGTATTTTTGACATGGCACCGGTCACTTCACAAGCCGTTTTTGTTTTTAATGGAATAGCCCAGGCGAATTTCGTGAAGCAGTCAATCACACAGAGAATATACTTGTATCCATTGTTTTTCTTTGAAAGTGGTATCATCTCGACCAAGTCTGCCTGCCATAAATCGTTTTTTCCGTACACATTTACTGTTCGTCTAGTATAATTTTTCCTAGCCGGTCTGTGAAGTTCGATTGCTATATCACGTTTAGACATTAGGTATTTTCTTTGTTATACCGGATTCATAGAGTTCTTCAAAAATAGATAATATTTCGTTTGAAACTCCGGTGTTTCCCGCAGATTGAGAGGCTAAAAAAAGTCTTAATCTATCAACCAACTCATTCGGATCATTCTAATATACTAAATTATGCGTTTGTAATTGCACACCGGTCCCCGAGGAAAATAGCTTACAAATAATTTGTTTATACTTTGCACCACCTTGCTTAATTTTTGTACCGTCCAGCGTTAAATGTGCCGATGTTTGAATAAGAATTGATTTATATGTATTTAAATCACTATCAGTATATTGCATTGGATATCTAGAAAACAATAACTCAACAAGCCCCGGTGTTAGCTGATAAGATGAATCATTGATAATTATTTCATTGGTTTTAAATTTTACTTCTTCATGACCTAATTTAATAACACCATCAGATTTTTTTCTTAGACCATATATTTTATCTTTCCCACATTCTTCTAATGACCGGTAAGTTCCCGTCCGATTATCGGTAGCTAAATCTTCAATTGCATTCGAAATGTCATTACCATTACCTGCTTCGGAAGTTTGTGGTGTTGGCGATTGGTTATGTAATTTGTTCAGAGGTTCGATTATTGGTTTAAATGTTTGTGATACATTAGATTGAATATCGGCATCACCTCTTTTTAATGCTTCAAATTTACGTTTAATGTTTTCCTTAGCAATAACTAATTCGTTCAACACTGTACTATCGTCTTCCATGGTTAATATCGTACTATAGTGTTTTATATAACGACAAACGTGTCAAAACCGTGTCGATACCGTCCGTTGTCACGTTCACAGTCCTTACTTATTACGACGAAATTGAATCTCCCCTTACTCCAACACAAAGTACAAAACTCTTTAAACTCGGGATAATTCATATCACCAGAGCAGTGTTCCATGTAAACGAGTTTTAAATTAGTCTCATCTTGCTTGAATAATATTATCATGTTGCTATTATCTCGAATAAGTTTTGGTATGCGTGCGAATGATTGCGCCAGATAGAACATATCAATGTTGTTATGTCTACAGCGCGTGTAGTAAGAACGTACAATATTCTGATTTTCACATAAAATATCGTCAAATATAAAAACAGAATCTGGTAATGCTTTTTCTGGGGGGATAACCTCATCGTTTTCATGAAAAGTGAATAACTGTACTCCGTCCACATCTTTTAAAATTTCACAAAGTATTTTATATTTAGGTTGATCGAGTGTTTTCGAGTATACATAAACGTTATGAAATCGTATACCATTGATATTAGTCAATAAGGCATAAATTAAATTCGTTTTACCACACCCAGAAGGACCAACAACTAAAGCACGACAGGTATTTGGTAAAAGCGCTCCATGTCTTGATTCACGAGTCGTAGGTGGGTCAATATTTTCCACTGTAAGTTTTATTTGTTGATCGACAAACTTCATTATAATATAATGATTATGTATAAATAGCTGTGTAATCTTTGTAATCTGACCATTACACGATGTCACCCGTTCGAAGAAACAACAAGAATAAAGGCGGAGGTATAATAGACACTCTTATAAATAAATTACCATTTGAACTTCATTTACCAGGTAATTATAAACTCTACCATACACACACACACACACACACACACACACACACACACACACACACACACACACACACACACACACACACACACACAACCTAACAATATCACTTTACAAGTTTATAGTTTTTATTTATCATTTTAGG
Organism: Aphis gossypii; assembly: GCF_020184175.1. NCBI lineage: Eukaryota > Metazoa > Arthropoda > Insecta > Hemiptera > Aphididae > Aphis > Aphis gossypii. Next base: position 88,907,327 of record NC_065531.1, read on the forward strand.
TTATCAGTACTGCGGTCCGGGGACAAAATTGAGAAAACGGTTGGATCGTGGTGATAAAGGTATCAATCCTTTAGATTCGGCGTGTAAAGAACACGATATCGCTTATGATCACAACAAATCTTTGACAGATCGTCAAAAAGCAGATTATATATTAGAAAATAGGGCTTGGAATAGATTCAAGTCAAAAGACTCAAATTTAAAAGAAAAGGCTGCAGCGTGGTTAGTCACAACGGGCATGAAGGCAAAACGTAAAATTGGTGCAGGGTGTGGATTCAAAGCTTTATAGAGGCTTTTTATAGGCGGCTAAAAATGTACTCAAAAAAAATATTAATGAAAAAAACCTGATGAAATTAACAAAAAAATGTGTTGCGGCAGCTAAAAAAATATTCCGTAAAAACGGCAAGAAATCTCGAGTACCTCGTGTTATACCTATACTGAAAACTGGTGGTATGTTACAGTTGATACCAATTTTTGCTGGCTTATCTGCACTCGGAGCGCTAACAGGTGGCATTTCTAACGTTGTAAAAACCGTTAGTGAATTTAATAGAAATGAACCTTCACATTTGGGCAGAGGATTATATCTCGCACCTAATAAAGGCGGCACGTATAAATTGGAGAAAGGAAAACGACTATATCTCGCTCCACACGGAGGTGGTTCGTATAAAAGAAAGGGTACCCGTAAATCTTTAAAAAAAACTCCAAAATGGCAAAAAAACTAATTTCTACGTTACCCAAAAGAGCGCTGTATGATTACGAAATTATAAAACATGCGCGCATAATGAATCAGCGGTTATCAATTTGGACATTGAAAAAAGTACAGGAACTCATTGGGTAGCGTATAAAACAATTGGAAAACAAGTTACATACTACGACAGTTTTGGTAATCTACCGCCTCCACTAGAACTACAGTCGTGCCTCAGTGGATGTAACATACAGTATAATTACACTAGGCATCCACGTTATAACACATTTAATTGCGGGCATTTGTGTTTGAATTTTTTATCATGTACACGATAACATTAAATGGTAATTCCAGTGAAATGTCATGTGATATTTTTCCACCGTTAGAAGTAAAAAATACATCGCAGCTGTGTCTTTTAAGTCTGCAAACACATAATTCTATACCAAACGTAGAACCGGATTGTAATACGATTGGATTTCGCAATTCGCTCGGAAAATGTATAAATGTAACTATCGTTGGATCATATGAAATAATTAATTTGGAGTCAACGATTCAAAAACTCTTACCAAATCATGTTACTTTGTTTCAACTCAAGGCTGATGGCAGCACATTAAAATGTTCAATGGCGTGTAGTCATGATATTGATTTCACGATTGAACATAATATATCCAAAATATTAGGTTTTGAAAATAAAGTTTACTCTGAAAACACAAAGCATGAATCTGAACGGATAGCTAACATAATGAAAGTTAACTGTATAAAAATAGATTGCAATCTAATTTCTGGTTCATTCAGTAATGGTATACCGAGCCAGACGACACACGAGTTTTTCCCTTCTTCGCCGCCTGGACATAAAATCATTGAAGTTCCAAAACATTTAGTTTTCTACCGGCTTAATTCCACGTCTATAAGTAAAGTAAATATAGTGCTAAGAGATCAAGATAATAACTTAATCAATTTAAGAGGGGAGCCAATCACAATTCGTTTACAAATTAAACATAAAGATGGCTATTAAGTTCAACAGATATATAAAAAGAAATGTTATCACTTATCAAGAAAATCAATAGTTCTACTAGCAAGATTAATACGTCAAGACGTACACCGATTGTAAAGAAACTAACCAAAAACAATCTATCATTTCTACGCTCTTTAAAAGTTCTATAATCATGGATGAAATGTATTTGGACGTAGCTGGTGGATATGAAGAAGATTGCAAAATAACTCAAATGCAGTACCACTCTTTCCTTCCGTATTCGACTACAGCTTTATCCAATAACGATGAAATTAGAATATCTATTCAAAATATGGACGCTTACTCTTTGCCTTGCGAGAGCTATCTTTACATTGAAGGTAAATTAAATATATCTGCAGATATTACAGCAGAGAAGGGTGAATTCAACTTTACAAATAATGGCTTAGCGTTTTTATTTTCTGAAATCCGATATGAAATTAACGGAGTGGAAATACAAAAATTAAAATCTCCTGGAATATCTTCGAGTCTTAAAGGTTTTTGCTCGCACACTCCGAGCGAATTGAACAATCTACAAAATGCTGCTTGGGACGTAGATATGGATGCCAGTGAAAATAAACATTTCATGTTAAATAACAAATTCGCTGGTTGTATCCCGCTCAAACACTTGTTTGGATTTTGTGAAGATTATAAAAAAATACTACTCAACTGTAATCAACAAATAATTTTAAACAGATCATCTACATATTTTGATGCGTTGTATGTTTTGACGACAACTCCTAATGAAAAACTTAAAAAAGTAGCCATTGAATTAAATAAAATTATCTGGAAGATGCCCATCATCAGAGTTAGTGATAAAGAAAAAATAAAACTGTTAAAAGTATTAGACTCTCGTAAACCAGTTGCGTGTGCGTTCAGAAATTGGGACTTGTGCGAGTATCCAGTTCTCCCTCAGAACACTTCTCATTCGTGGACGGTAAAATCAAGCAGTTTGTTGGAGAAACCTAGATTTGCATTAATCGGACTTCAAACCAATCGAAAAAATAATTTATTTAATCCATCAGGACGATTCGATCACTGCTATTTGAAAAACCTAAAAGTACATTTAAACTCTGAAGTATATCCATATGAAGATTTTCGTGCAGATTTCACAAACAATGTTACTGCTATATTGTACAAGACATATGCTGAATTCCAGAAATCGTACTACGAGAGAGAGTATAGTGACCCTTTACTTCCTAAAAATATTTTTCAACAATTTGTACCTATCGAAGTCGTGGATTTATCACGACAGAATGACAACGTAAAATCATCGACTATAGATTTACGAATTGAATTCGAAACAGACAAGGCCATTCCAGCAAAAACGGCAGCTTATTGTCTCATTTTACACGATCAAATTATAACTTATAACCCGTTTAATGGTGATGTAAGGAAATTGTAAATAGTTTGTAAAAATAAAAAACTTTTTTTTAAAGAAAAATTATGATGTTCTTTTTATTTAATTATTCGCCATATTAAAATGTAATTATAAACATTTTTTTTTTTTGATTGTATTACAATAAAATATTACATAATAAATTATTTCAAATAACTTAATCTACGGCTTGCCTTTGCCCTTTCACGCGCTACAAATGCTCTTGTCCTCGGTCTGTTGACTTCAGCCTAAAAAAAAAAAAATGTTGTTTAAGTATACAAAATTATGTAAAATATATTAGTATTACCTCAGTTTCGGGTGAAGAAGATAACCAGCCCCTTACCAATTGTTTGAGTGCTTTAATCTTTAAATCTGCTATTAAGCAAGTACCTTGGACTGAAATACTCTCTTTCAATTTCTTGTCCTCAATGTGCTCCAGATAATCCTCAACATCGCTTATTTTTGTATCTTTGGGTAACGCCATTTCCTTTCCCAGAAACATTGAAATCTTACAGGCCTGAAGCAATGAAGCGGACCGAACATACATATTTTTCATCTGAATAACTTCTTCCATGGCATCGCTCAATTGTAAAATCTTTTTAACATTCTCCTTAGTCGACTGCACATTCTGGTCTTGCTGCAAGCATTTGATTGACAGAATGTTGACACCGTTGAATTCCTCTATTGACATCAATTTAAACTCCTTTAACAGTAAGTGCGATGGAAGTCTAAAGTTTACGTTGTTAAGAAGTGTATTTATGGATTGAAACAATTCAACACTTATTTTCACGCACTGAGAGTTACTTGTAATACAAACAACACAATTAAACAAAAGTTCCGGATCTAAGACAATATGTAAATAAACATTGCTATCAATAAAGAATGTGTTACAATCGATCAGATTATTAGCCTATATGTAACACTGAAGGTTAAACGCAGAAATTGTTACTTAATGTTACTTGTCAACTTGAAGAGCGGGTTACGACTGACTTGTCATATGGTCGTGTCATCCTTTTTATGCAGTGCTATCGAGCGCTTGTTTAGAGCGGGGATGATTCCCTACTCTTAAGTCAGGGTGGGAGTAAAAACTCATATGATATAAAACAGGGTTATGGAAGGAAACATAGTCTGGGTATTGATAACGTATTGAATAACAAATATTATGATATAAGGAATATTTATTATTATTATTATTATTATTATTATCATTAACAAGATTTTATTAATAATTATGGGTGGTGGCCCCCCAGGGACCCAGTTACTACTACTTACACATAATACAATAATTGTACGCTACTAAGGCGACGACAAAAAGCAGCGACACTGCGTGCGCGGTGTAGTGGTGATAATACCGTATCACCACATTACTCCCCCTCGGCGAAAAGAAAAAATTTTCAAACGGAATTAAGCGCGTAGGAATGGTCGGTGATCGGGTCTTCGCACGTGATGAATGCTGGTTTGAGACAGTCGATGGAAATCCAGGCTGTCGAATTGTCGCGTTTCACCTTGAAAGTTTTTTCGCGGCGTTCCAAAACGGCGAAAGGTCCCTCGTATCGCGGTTGGAGCGACGGCCTGACAGCGTCGATCCTTATGAAGACGTGGCTTACTTGGTTCAGGTCGGCGGGCACGAACGTAGCACGTCGTGCGTTGTGGTTGGTACCGGGTGGATAACGCAGTTGGCTCATCGATTTGCGAAGCAATGTCACCAGGTCGGGAACCCGCGGTTCGGGAGGCACGTGGTGGAACAACTCGCCCGGGAGTCGGAGTGTCGTACCGTACACCAACTCTACTGGGGTGTGCTCGAAACCGGCCTTGATCGTGTTACGAAGCGCGAGAAGCACGATGGGGAGCTTACTAGAGCAATCCGTTGACTCGTGTGCGATAAGGCAGACTTGAGCGTTCGTTGGAAATGGAACGTGCTCTGATACTTATATATAAATTACTACATACCATAGCCAACAATAACCTAAACATTGGGGGTGTAACAGACATTTTCATGATAGGGGTATAAAAATATAACTATAATCGGATTCTAAAAGTGAGCAGGAGATTAAGTACGGATTTTTTTAATATATTAATAAAAATCATCAACGGCGACGGAGCGGCGTGAGAATGCCGGACGCAGCGACAATAGTACATTATAAAAAATTATACTATATGTGGCGGCATCGTTCAGGGTCAAAGACGGATCATCGCACGTATGCTTGTCACCCGGTATCAAATATTATAGGCACACAATTACCATCCGATAGAATGATAGGAATATCGTTTGACGCACGACGTTGCACGGATAACGTAATGCGTGGGAAGAAGCGGATGCAGGTGCAGATGACCAACAGGGACCTGAAGGTACCACGGGAGTCCCTGGATGATATATAAGGGGGCCCAGATTAGGCACATTGAAGACGTGATCCATCAGAGTTAGAGTGAGCACCTTCATGTCACCCAGATCAATAGTTTTGTCATTTGGACTTAGAATATTTTTCACAAGTTTAATTTATTTAATTTTTTTAATTATTTGGACTTAGAATAATTTTCAATAAAAAACACTTAGAATTATTTCAAGAGTCTTTATTTTTTTACAACAACCTATCCGTTACTCCATTATTCTACTGCTTGTACGTGGCACATTACAAATTTGGCGCAGTCAGTAGGATTTTTTCAAATTTTTTTTTAAATAAAATATTTATATTTATTAAATAGTTGTTCGTTTTTTTGATACAAGTTTGAATAACCAGTTGAATACTTCAGGGTTTGCAACGTCTTTTAAAAGTTGATTCACAGTCTATTTTTGAAGTTTTAAATAATTTTGTAAAATATTGGTGTATTTTGGAAAAAAGTCATTTCTGTATGTTTTGATGGAGCTGCTAACATGTCTAGTTGTCATAATGGTGTTCAAATGAAGTGTAAAGACAAAAATGAAAATATATTTTATGTACATTGCTATGCACATTGCCTGAATTTAGTCTTAGTTGACTCAATTGGAAGAAAAATGCAGTACCTATTGTTTGATTTTTTTGGTACAGTACAACCAATTTTATTCTTTCCTAGAAGGGTCTTGTATGAGGCATGTTGTATTAGAAAAATTTGCAACCAAAATAATATAAAACTATGCTCACTTAAATCCTTGTCGATAAGTAGATGGGCATGCAGATATGAAGCTGTATCAGCTGTCAAGTCCAATTATTCTGCTTGAATACTTGCTCTCGAAGAAATATATAAAGAGACAACTGTACCAGAAGCTAGAGCTAAAGCTCGTGGTATTTAAATGCAAATGAAATCATTTGATTTTATTTTTTCATTAAATATGATGCACTCAATTCTTATGATAATTGTGAAAGTAAGTAGTAGCTGTCAGTCAATAAGTAATAATCTTTTAACAGCGGTATCCTTAGTGACATCACTAAAAGCAAACATTCAAAAGTTCAGAACTGAAGAGGAATTATTTAATAATATATATCAAGATACAGTTCAACTTTGCTCACAAAATAATATAATAATTCCTGAAGTGATAAAACAAAAAATATCTTGTTTTTTGTATAATAATAAAACTCAAACATTTCATCAGACAAAAGAACATGAAATTAAGATAAATTGTTATTATGTAGCATTAAATGACATGATAAATGGACTAAATACTCGATTTTCCCACGAAACATTAGGTATTATTTCAGCAGTAGGTAATACTCTTCGACTGATTCCTACAGATAATGATATACAATTACTTCAAGAAAAATTTAAAGTAAATTCTGATTGTCTTAAAACAGAAATAAAATTACTAAAAGAACTTCCAGATACTCATCAAAAGACTTCTTCTGAATCTATAGAAAATTGGATAGAATGGTTATTTAAGTTAGATAGACTAAATATATTTACTTATTTTTTTGATATTTTTAGTTATTCTAGTCACTAGCTGTTCTAGTGAGAGATCATTCTCAAAACTTTCGTTAGTGAAGTCAAAGTAACGGAATACAAAGAAAAAGGATAGACTAGATTCTTTACTGTTATTATTTGTAGAGCAAGATATATTAACTCAAATTGATTACAATGATGTCATTGAATAATTTAAAATATTAGTTCCAGGGAAAACACATTTAGTATTGTAATAATAATATAATATAAGTAATAATATGACGTATTGACATACTGTGTAAAATAAATGAAATTTTTTTATTAATCAAATAAATAATATGTATTGACTTATTCTATATAATTTTCAGCAACACCTACCATTCAATCCTGCGCACGCCTATGGTCGTGTAAAACAATTATATTATAATTTATGTAATGCAACTTTAGCAAATAAAACACCAGAAGAGGCGAGAATTTTAAGTCAAACTCTGAAGGATCAGGCCTTGGCGATTTACAAAACTTTGATTATAAGCAAAATTTTAACCGTGGTCAGAATAGACAAAATCCGAATAATTATAATAATTTTAATCGTAATAATAATATGCAATATAATAATAATTATTCTAACTCTATAGCTTATTATAGCTCTATAGATGTACCAACTTGGTCTACAGAATATTATTTTAATTTGCCAGATATAATATTTGATGACTCGCAATCAGGTGTTTGCAATGAAATAAAAAAAATGGTTGATATTACTCCTTTAAAAATAATTTTATAACTTTTTCCAGAAGATTTATTTGAACTTATTGTTTTTCAAACAAACTTATATGCTACTCAACATAATAAACCATATAAACCTATATCTGTTGAAGAAATAAAATATTTTTTGGAATAAATATTGTTATGGCTATGAAGAAATTACCTAGTTATCGAGATTATTGGTCGACATCTTCCGATTTGCATGACTATTATATTTTTCCTTTTATGCAAATGAATAGATTTGGGTGGCTTTTAGGACATTTACATTTAAATGACAACAGTGTGCAACCAAAAAAAGGCGATCTTCATTATGACAAATTATATAAAATTCGACCATTATTGAATAGATTATCTCAGACATTTTCTGAGTATTCACACCAAAATGTTGCCGTAAACGAATCAATGGTTACATTTAAAGGTAGATCTATGATCAAACAATATATGAGAGATAAACCAATCAAGAAGGGTTTTAAAATTTGGATGCTTTGTGATAGTTCATCGTTTAATTTAAAATGTCAAGTTTATACCAGAAAATTTGACGTAATAGGTGCGGAAAAAGGTCTTAGGGCCTGAGTTGTCATGGATATGGTAGAAAATTTACCTGGAAAAAATCATATTGTCTTTATGGATAATTTTTTTACAAGTTACGATTTATTTAAAATTTTAAAAGACAATTTAATATATGCTGTTGGAACTGTAAATGCATTGAGAAAAAATCTACCCAAACTAAAAGATGATAAATTAATTTTACGTGGTGAATCTGATTGGAAAATATCCAATAATGGTATTGTTATGTATAAATGGAAAGATAATAAGTGTATTCATCTTTTATCCTCTTTACATAGTCCTAAAGATACTGGAAATGTAAATAGAAAATCTAAAGATGGAATTCAAAAGCTTGTCCTTGTCCAAAAGTGTTGATAGATTACAATAAAAATATGAACTTCGTGGATAATTTTGATCGTTTGAACAGTGATTATAAGCTTGACAAAAAAGTATGAAATGGTATTTACGATTAATTTTTCATTTTGTTGAATCTGCAATAACTAACTCATTTATTATATATATAGAAATTGAAAATATGACAAAGTTTATCAATAAAGATTTTCATAGAAGTATCTACAATGGTTTATTGGCTAACAAAAATATAAACATTGAAAATCAATCCTCACTGGCAACACTAAAAGCTCGACCTTCAGTAGTTTCATAAAAAAAAAACCAATTGTTATGGAAAGTGAACGTTTTGAATCATCAGCACATTGTAATAAACCGACGTTTTTAGTATAAAAACGTAGTTCTAAAGTCCAGTGGCCTAGAACTATATCACGCCACTTCATAGACGTAGATCATCCTATTCTCCATCACGGCATGTTCCATATAAATATGAGTCCTCATCATAGATTTAATTAGAGTTAGTTAAGAGTCAGTTAGACTTAGTCAGTGTTGTCACTTGCTCTCCGGTAGTTAAGTATTTGTGCTTACGCTAACGAAAGCCTTTTCATTTATCGTTTTAACAAGTTAATAAACGTATCAATTATCTTATTAATCTATTGCTAACTTATATACCTCATCTCTCCAACCTACGACGGAACGTGCATTCGTCGTAAAAGAAGCGTGTAGCAACCATCACTGGTTACTACATAAAATTTGGTGTCAGGTGTGGGGTCATACTTCATCAAACGAAATTTTTTTGAGTCAAATCAAAAAATAAGTACTTTGAGAGTTTGAGACCCACCGATGAAACCACGTTCACGACAGGAAGGAGAACAGAGAGCATTCAAGCAAGCGGTCTAGTCCAGGGAAGACAGAAATCAAATTCCAGAAGGACGGAAGTCAACTTTTCAAACGATCCACGGTTAAAGATGCAAGCTCTGTAAGTCATTTGAATAATATATTGTTATAGTATATTGTATGTCTGACAGAGATACCACAAATTGGCAAGTAGTATCATGTAACCCGGAAACATTTAAAATAAAAATGGTTAACCCAGAAAAATTAAATTTACAAGGGGCAACCGCATTGGTTCCTGCTTTCTCGGGAGGAACAGAGTCCGATTTAATTTCTTTCGTGGCTAAATGCGAGTTCATTTTTAACAATATTTCCGATGCTATTAAACCTAATATATTAGAAGCGATACTGGCACAATTAACGGGTAAAGCATTATCGGCCGTGAGGTATAAAAAAATTACTACCTGGGATGAATTAAAAAAATTATTTAAAACCGTTTTTGGATCGGCACATTCAGTATCTTACTTACAAGTACAATTAAGTCAAATGCGTCAGAAAGCAAAAGAATCAGTTAAAGATTTTTCTATTAGAATTGAAAAAACAGCCCATGAATTAATGAACGCGTTAACGGTAGGTAGGGACGCACCGGAATCAGAAATAATAGCGCAAACAGTGCGAGCTCACGCACTAAGCGTATTCATAGCGGGTATCCCACAAACTATCGGTTTATTATTAAAAGCGCGTAACATACAAGGGTTCGAAGAAGCCGTTTTAATTGCAATGGAAGAGGAAACAACAACAGAATTTTATAATAGCATAAACGGGTATAACAAAACACCGAATTATAAAAATAATAAGTTTGATAAAAAAAACACTAGAGATAAAAGCACGATTAAATGCCATCGTTGTGAGAAATTTGGTCATTATGCTAATGAATGTAGAACAAGCGAGCATAAATTAGCTACTTTCAGGAATCCGAATAATGGACAAAGTCCAAAGACCGAATTTAAACGTTAATATTCTAGTAAATTCTGTAAATATTGTAGAAAAGCGAATCACGATATAAGTGAGTGCCGTAAATTAAAACGTAACGAACAAGATAAAACCGTAGAAAGAAATGGTCAGGAAAATCACGATAGGTCTATCAGTGAAATACAATCGGGAAGTAACGTTCGTATTATAACACCAATAACACAGGAACATATTACGTGTTTTTCGGATAAATTTGTTAAAAACGAAATTAAATTTTTAATTGATAGTGGTTCGGAAATGAACATTATAAAAATTTCAAGTTTAAAAGGGCACATAATCGTGAATGAAAAAGATAAAAAAAAGATTAAGGGCATTAATGCAAGTCCAGTAGAAACAGTAGGATCAGTGGTAATTCCAATTTACATTAACAAACAACTTTTTACAGTTAAATTCGATATTGTATACGATGATTTTCCAATACCTGAAGCAGGTATAATAGGCATAACATTTTTGAAATTAAACAAAGTCGTCTTAGATTGGGATAAGGACATATTAATAATACCAGAAAAAAAAGAAATCGATAATAACGCGTTAATTATTCCACCGCGAAGTAACTGCGTTTTACAAATTAGAGCGGCCGAACAAATTAAACACGAATTTATTACGATAAAGAAATACGAGATTAACGAGGACGTAATTATAGCTAATAGTATCAGTCCGGTAAAAGGCGATAAAATTATAAGTAATATAGTAAATATATCGGAGTAACCATTTATTATCGATCAATTAACCACGAGTAATCTAAAGTGGGAACCTTTTAATGATTGTGTTTTTATTGCTAGCGAAGAAAAATACGCGGATAGTAAAATTAGGAAAATTAAGGAAACTATTAAAACGGAACACCTTAACAACGAGGAACGTGATAGTATAATAGACCTTTGTAGCCGTTTTTCTGATTTATTTTTCTTTGATGGTGATCAATTAGGTGCTACTGATATAGTTACGCATAAAATTAACACTCCTAGGTGCGTTAAACCGATAAATATACGTCCATATAGGTTACCACATGCATATCAAGATGAAATAGAGAAACAAATAAAATAAATGAAGGAAGCTAATATTATACGTGACTCGGTATCACCGTTTAATTTTCCTTTGGTAGTAGTTAAAAAGAAAAAAGATGCAGAGGGGAAACAAAAAATGCAAGTATGCGTAGATTTTCGGAAACTTAACGAGGTCACTGAAAACGAAGCGTATGGGTAACCAAATATTCTGGATATATTGGAATCATTAGGTTCATCAAAATACTTTTCGACTTTAGACCTTGCGAGCGGTTATCATCAAATAATGGTAGATAAGGGGGACACGCATAAAACAGCTTTTTCTAAAAAATCAGGTCATTACGAATTTTTGAGATTACCATTTGGGTTTAGTTCAGCGCCTGCAACGTTTACACGGGCCATGAAAGCAATTTTAATGGGTTTAGAGGAGTTATGTACGGCGTATCTAGATGACATCGTCGTCCATGGATCAAGTTTACGCGACCACCAAAATAAATTAGAACAAGTATTCACACGTCTGAGATCGCATAAACTTAAGTTACAGACAGCGAAATGTGCATTCTTACCAGTGCCGCAACTAGGCATTGTGGGGCCCTAGTGCAAATTTTATTACGGGGGCCCTCTTAAAAGGATTTTGTCATAACTTAATTTTATTATCGTAATAATTTATATGTATAATTTTTCTAAAAATATTTTTACTTTTATTAGAGAAAATTCTTAATAGAGAAGTCAATTTTTTTGTTTTCTTTATTATTGTTTTTAAACATTAAACCTTCATTAAAGTAGAGTAAGCATTAATAAATTACTTACTTTTGTGATTTAAACTTAATTTTTAAGCATTAACGCTGACACACTGTGATGACTAAAGAATGTCATAAATTGTTATCATAAAAACATTAAATATTTAAGCAAGTATATAAAATATTATATTTATAACTTATAAGATGTGTCTATAATCTATATACACACATTCACAATATAAGCTAAATATTAAATACTAAATATGAACAACCTTGCTGACAGAAAAAACATTATATTTGAATTTTTATTTATAAGAATTATTATTATTATTAATTCTTATTTCTAGATTGGTAAATGACTACATAAATTGTGTAAAAATGTTTAGTTCTATACATTGTTTATGTCCTTAAGGCCTAAACGACAAACCAGGAATACTTATACCTTTAACAATCACTTGCACAGAACGAACTATACAAAAAATGCATCATTAAGTTAGCTAATAATATCCAGATTAATTTTTTAAAACTTTCACACTATTGAGTATTTTTGTAATTATATTACTAGATATTATCAGTAGTCACATTGTTGTTTCTATTTCTCAAATTATTATAATATTATTATTTATTTATTGTTTCTCCTTTTGATTTATTCATGTACTCATTATAATTATTTTTAATCTCAATTATTAATACACATATTATAAAATATTGAGCTTTAGCCTGTTTAAATAAAAATAAATAAATAAGTAGAGAGTTATAAGTACAACTTACTTAAAACTTCATAATATATGGTACTCATCAAATAAAATTCTCTTTTTTATATCAGTGGAAAAGGTAGGTACACATAATAATAAACATAAAACTATAAAACTATTGTAGTAAACCCAATGCACTGGTGTTATACTATATTAGATTACATTATATTTAATTGGGATAGATTATTAAATTATGGGAAATGTGTATTAATACACCTGCATTATAAGCAATAGGCCAGAGATCAGAAAAACATAGTTTTTCTGTCGATTGAATAATAATTATATAATTATATGATATTATTATGATGATATCATTATATGATGGTTATATAATTATATAATGATGATTATGTAAATCATCATATCACTCTAAAATAGAATACTAGTCCCCTGTACGTCATTGAGAACTCATATAAATACGAGTAGAGTATTTAGAAGTATTTAGAAAGGTAGTACTATTCAAGAAGGTAGTTAACTCCAATGTAAGACTATTGCTTTGTGGACTTTGTCACAGCCACATCGCCGCGAGTTTACGGTCATTCCCAGTACTTGTAATTTTTACATAGCAGCAAGCTATTTTACTTTTGTTTTATGTCATTATTTAATGTTTCATGTTGTTTAACTTAATAAAACATTTACTTTATTTCAATTAAAACAACAAGTGTTTTAATTTTCAACACCTACCTTTCTCACAACAACTCAAGCTCAACCACAGAACGTGCTACGTCGTTTAAATAATTAATTTGTACGAAGTCGCAGTGTCCTGCACAGCGATCACTACACTATTTAATACACAAAAAACCAAAATTTTCTTTAAAATATAATTAATTTTAAATTACAAATAATTAATAAATAATTACTATTTCAAAAAGTTCTTTTTTCGAGCTTTTTTGTTGGCGAAATCAATTACTTGATTTATATTCAAATCTTGAGTTCTATTACGTTCAATATATAGTATACTGATATTTGTAAGTCTTTCTTGTGCCATTGAGTTCCTCAAATAATTTTTTATAATTTTGAGCTTGGAAAAAGAACGCTCTGCTGATGCTACTGTGACGGGTAATGATGTAAAAATTACACAAGCAGTTAAAACATCTTTGAACAGAGATCCTAAATCATTTTCTAATATACATTTTGCTAGTTCTTTAATAGTTTTGATTTTTGAAAGTGAATCAGTTAATAATTCTTTTATTGATAATACTTGTCTTGTAAAATCGGAACTTATATCTTTTTCATAAAATATAATAAAGTCATATGTTGCCTTAACAAGATTTTCTTCACTGAATTGTAACATATTTTGTGGTTGTAAAAAGTTAAACTTATCAACAACCTTTTGTAAACCTAGAAAACGATATTTAAGTTGTACTAAAGCTGTATCAATTACAGGTAAAAATACTTTAACTTTGAGATTTTCTTGTGCTATATCATGTCGTTTATCTCCATCTAAATCACCAAAAAACGTTTTAGAAAATACTTTTCGTTTTGTAATGTTATTGACTGGTATGCCCCAACTATTACACAAGTCTGTGGCTGAATTAACAAGACACTCGTACTTATCTCTTAGATTTTCAATGGATGTAACAGCTGATTGTAAATATTGACATGCAATATGAAGATTTTTTTCAATTGATTGCATTTTCTTGGAAACTATATAAAAAGGTCTTAAAATTTGTTCCCATATAAAAAGAATTAATACAAATTCAAAAGATTCAAGTTTTTTTTTCAGACCTTTAGCTCTATTATTTTCTTCTTTTTTATCACTAGTTAAAATTATACTTGTTAATGATTTTAATACATCTTTGTATCGAAACTTTAGGGCAAAAACTGCATTATGTCTCGACTCCCATCGGGTGGTACTCACTTTCTTTAATACAATTTTTGCAACATCATCGCCTAAAGCCAAAGTTGCCCATCTAGGAGAACTACTGCTAAAAAATAAAAACAAATCTTGAATAATGTTAAAAAAATTTAACATTTTTGGTGTACTTTTTGCCATATCGGATAACACAAGATTCAAATTGTGAGTAGCACAGTGTACAAATGACGCCTTAGGAATTATGTCTGAAATTCTTTTTTGAACACCTGAGAAACAACCACTCATTACAGAGGCACTATCATAACCTTGGCCCCTGCATTTACTTATATCCAAGTTGTGAGTATTTAAGACTGCTTTAATTAAATTAACATGTCCTTCAGCATCATGTTTATCTAAGGGATAAAATCCTAAAAATGATTCTTTGATTTCTAACTTAGATTCTTTATAATCAACAATTGTGTACCGAAAAATAAAACTAACTTGGTCAATCTTGGTTATATCTTGCGTAGAATCAATTATGATAGAGAAACATTGAGCTGATCTGATTTCTTCACATATTAACTGTTGCAAGTTAGTAGCTAATATTTCAATTAATTCGTTTTGAATTTTCCAACTCAAATATTTAACTCGTGATTGTTCAGTGAGTAGTAAGCCATTTAACACAGGATCAAACTCAGCAAGAAGTCTAACAGCCCGAATAAAATTTCCTTCAGATGGATTAGTTTCAGACAATTTTCTTTCATTGCCTCGAAGGGCAGTGTTTCCAGCTGTTAAAAATAAAATTATTTTTATTAAACGAGTTAAAATGTTCCTCCATTTCTGAGCTTCTTTAGATATTAAAATTTCTGTTGATTGATCAATCGTTAAATTTTTTGACCAAATTGTACGTAATTTAACAGCTTCAATATGCTGAATAGATGATTCGTGTTTATTAATTTTCAATGTTAAATGTTGCCAGTCATCAATTCCGTTTATCCAATTAGATTTGAAATAAGAATGTTTTCTATCCGCAAACAACCAACACGATTCACACTATACTTTGTCAAGTATAATAGAATAACAGAGCCAGCCTCGGGGTATTTTTTGGCCAGACAAATTTGTAGTAAAATAATATTCGACAGAAAATTTTCGGCTTTTGCTGTCTTCACTGTCTTTAAAATTCGTGATACTAAGCGGAAATTTGATTTTTGGTTTGCAAGGACCAAACGAAATTATTTGTCTTTTTAAATTGGAATTTTTAATAATATCAGGAAACTTTCCACGATCAGTTGGAAATTCACAATTCAAATCCAAAGAAAAATCATCAGAAATACCTATAATGGTAAATTAAATATAAAGAATAAATTATTGTTTTAATATAATACTAATTGCCTAATTACAAATTTTAAATTAATGGGAAAAATCTATTTGACACCTTAATTTTCAACATTTAAAAAATAATATAAAAAAAATTCTTGATATAAATCAGAAGTTGATGAAAATAGTAAAATTGATCAGACTAGAGAGTACGATTAAGATTTCTTAGTATTTGCATTTGATCAACTCTAAAATGTAATAAAAATAGTTTTAAATTTATGAATATAAATAGGTAGTGGTGGGTAAAATAGGTTAGGTTACAGAAAACTGAAGGCATTAAAAATATAAAACAGTTTACAGTTAGTTTAATTAACAATTAGCAAGATACAAAATCAAATATTATGTTATAAATAAAAACATACCTAACCCACTGTGCAAAAGGAGTCACACAACTTCTGTGAGAAGTTAGATTTTGGTCACATTATCAATTTCTTAATATAACATGGCATGGTTATCTATGCGAAACAGATTAATGATTCTAATATAATATTTCAGCATTGAGAAGTTACCATAAGATTTCTATGTAACTTTAAAATGTATACTTCGCCGCGAAGTTTTATTTTAGTCGCATTATTAACATCTCAAAAACATATAGCATGAACATCTCTTAGAAGTTCAATGACAAAACTTATATAGTGTAACATCATTGAAACGTTACTTTAAGATTTCTATACAACTTTTAAATTAATACTTCTCTGCGAAGTTTTATTTTAGTTGCATTATTAACATCTCAAAAACATATAGCATAGGTTTCTCTTAGAAGTCTAAATTATATATATATTTAGTTCTGAAATTATAGTGATAAATAATAACTACCATGAGCAGTTAAAAACCAACTACTATACGTTGATCCATAAAATACCAACAAACGAGACAACGGTTGGTAAAATATATACGCCGAACTCGCGCGCGTGTGACGCGGCCCGTGAGTTGTATTTGTTTGGGTTCTAATTATAGTTATATTTTTATATTTCCCCATGTTTTAATATTATATTATCGTAATATTGTATTATCACATTATATTGTGTGTCGGACTCGGACAGCACTACAGCAGTCAGGATAAGTTGTACAGTTTTGTTAAGTCGTGCATTTTCTATGGTGCAGAGTGCAGACGCGTACGTTACAGTCGCACGGTACTACGCACGCAACTCTTTCACAGTTTCGCTGTAATAAATTATAATTAACCTATTTTTCAATAATAATCATACGATGCAGCAAAACAATAATAATACTACTCCATCAAATAATTACAACCAAGCAACTCTTGTAAACCATCAGCAGTTACAGCAGCTGCAGGCTTCATCATCAAATCTAACAAATAAAATGGTAAGTATGAATATACCTAACGTATTTATGCGTATTAATAAATATAATAACAAATATCACCGTATTATATTATAATATGTATTAGGTACATATTATAGCATAATGTCAAAATAAACTATATAATTCCATTTTGTCATGCATCATGCGTTATAATATATACACAGACCTACACTAAAGCATGGCATTTGTTGTCTACGTCTTACAAGTTTGTAACATACCAAATTTTACGGCTTTACGCTCAGCAGATCACGTTTAGCCCCGTAAGTTTAAAATTGATGGTGATTTCATAAAATTTAAAGGTACCTAACCTAAGATTATTATATCTGCAATGTCATAAGCTTTTTGTTATACCTAGGTACTTGAATTTTAAAACGAGTTATGAGTACCTATTTTAAGATGTACAAACAATTTACAATTTTAAAATAGGTACTCTAACTCGCTCTGAAATAAAAATTTAGATACCTACCCAATAAAAAGTTTATGAGATTGTCTAGATAATAATCTTACTTTAAAATTGTATAATGAATTAATTCACTTAAATTTGTAAAATAACAGAGCTTAACGTGATCTACTTTGAGTACAATCTATTGCTAGTGAGGTATGCGCATGACAAAATAAAACAAAATAAAATATTTTGTCATGGGTAGGTATGCGTTTGTAAGACAGAAAATGCAAGCGGGTGTAGCGCCCTCTCAGGTGATAACGCTTTTAGCATGGTACCTAATAATACATGTATATATATATTATATATATTTACATCTATTATAGCAGGTGCATAACCAGGATTTTTATATTATGATAATTAAATACATGTATAGGTAGGTATAGTACTTAATCTATTTATAATCTTAAATTTTAAATATTAATTTATACTTTAAGAGATAGCATAAAGGGTAAATAATTAATTTTCTGAGTAAGATTATAAAGCAGCATGTACTTAAATGTTAAAAATTAATAATATATATTATATAAATATATATAATACTAAATATATATTTAGTTAAAAATTCCATGTGCCTGATATTTAAAGTTACTAGGTAAAATGGGTAAATGTAATAGGTATATTTTATTGTTTTTTTTTTTTTTAATAATTATAAAAATGTAATCTATATTATTTTCAGTGGAATGTCATAATATTTTTAAAAACAAAGGAGTGTTCTGTTGTTCCTAATAACTGGTTATTTAAAAGAGATAATGGTGATATTATATGCAAATGGCCTAAACAAAAAATGACAAGTGCATTAATCAACAAATGTGGAAACCCATCTAATGATTGGTTGGATTACGATGTGAAAATGATTGGTCTACCATATTATGGTGATATTTCTTATTTTACTTTTTATTTTTCCACATCCAACCCTTGATGGATGATGGTATAAGGGGAGGAAAAGTAGAATATACTACATATTATATTAATATTTTTTCATATAACTATTAAAAATACATATTTATTCCTACCTATAACCATTATAAATGTAAAACCTATATATTTTTAATAGACTCTATTAGCAAGGCCAAAGAACGTGAACAGTTATTAGTAGATGAATCTATGTCTGAGTCTGAACCAATTAACCCAATAAATTTAGGAAGAGGAAAAAGAAAGAAAGTAGCAAAAAAACTATTTTCAAGTTTTTCAAATTATGATGGAAATGAGTCTCCTGTAGCTAGTACTGACGGTAGTATACATACAAAAATTAATGTTTTTAATTTTTATACTCAAAAATTGAATTTTTCAACTGACATCTCTTAAATAATTAATTATTTTTATAGATTCCAGTAGTGATGAGTTATCCCCAATAAAAATATTATCTCCTAAAAAACGGATTATTCAGGAAATACAAAATACACCAACAAATATGTCTAGTTCTTTAAATTTAACAAAGTATATGTCAGGTTAGTATTATTTTCTGATTTAATATAATTTATTGTAGCATAATAAATATATATTTTTATAACATGTCTTTGACTTAGAAACAATATAAGTATATTATAAATACTTAAAATACTTTTATATTTTAGATGCTTTTGAATCATTAAACGGTTGCAACTATCCTGCTATAAATAATGGTATGTACATATGTATATATGTTCATAAAAAAATTTTCTATAGATTTAAATTAATTTAAAATTATATTTTTTTATATATCAGCACTTGATGGCACATCATTGTGTATGGAAAGTCCTCAAAATGGAATTATGAACCATATTGAACTCGAAATGAATCAAAATTCTGATCAAAATGCTACAAATATTATTAATATTTGTGATTTAGATAAATACACAAATAATACAGTTTGTACACAAGCAAATAATTGTAATAATATTGATGAGAACACAACACTAAACCATGAAAAACAAATGCATCAAATTCTTGAAACTGTCTTATCTATTAATATGTATGTAAAAAGAATAGATTCTAGACTGTCTAAAATGGAAAAAATAATTACTGAAAAAGCTGTACAAGAAACACAACCAATTGATGATGAATTTGTTTGTTTATTTCCCCTTACATTAATTGATGATTTAACTAATATTGAACTAAAAATCGCCAATAATGAAGATTTTAGTAATAAAATGGTTGGAATTATAATTATTTATTATTATTATTATTGATAAATATAGTAGTTTCAATTTTAATTTCAGAAATCTTATATGATGGTTATTGGAGGAACTGATTCAAAGAATTTGGTTAAAAGGTTATTATAAAGGATATTTTCAAATGAATTAGCAAAGAGATGTTCATGGACAGGGTTTGGTAGAGATCATCACACAAAAGAACATAACTTTAAACTAAAAGATTTAAAACTGATGAGATATATGTTGGGTAATTTATATTAACCTACATAAACATAATATGTTGGGTTTATTACTGGTATTTTAATATAATTTATTTGTTTTCATTAGATATTGCTAGAGCTAAATTTAATTGTACTGAAAGTGACTTTGAGAAGTTTATAAAAGATTGGTTCAGACATGGTACTCAGCGTCACAAAAGAGATATGGACAGGCTTTCTCAACCTCATCAATAAATTGCTATGAAAACAAAAAGTATAATTATAAAACAAAATGTGTATATTATAATAATACATTAAATATAAATGTTTTATAATGTGTTACAGAATCCAGATGTATATATAGTTTACAGTACCTACAGCTGTTACAAATTTATTACTTCAATAATTATATTCCTTTTATGCTATTTCTTAAATGTAAGATGTACTTTAATTCAATATTCAATTTAGTCTTAGTGTTAACTATTTAATATAATAGATACCTTTTTTTTTTTAATAAAGACTTAATATTTTTTTTTCCAGAAAATTGAGCGAAAAAAACGCTGTACATTGGATTCAATGTCTCAGAGACATTTTCAACGTTTTGTTAAGTCCAAAGTTAGTGACACAAGAAAAACGGATAATTTAAGTATATTGCATTCTTCAAGTTCAACAGATTCATCTTTAACATATAAATCAGTTCAACAAGTTCAAGAAAATGCCTCAACTTCAGAAATAAATACTAGTAATGATAATATTTTAATTAATACATTTTTTCCACCAGATAATAATATTATCTTACCAATTGATATTGATCTCAATTTTGATGAAAACCATATTATGTCAAATAAAAAAAAAACCCTAACAACTAAATTATCTGAATTAGCTGCAAAATACAATGTTTCTCACAATTGTATGAATGACATACTATCAATATTTCGGTCAGAAGGCCATGATGTTCCAAAAGATGTAAGAACGTTATTAAATACTCCTAAAAAATATAATATTATATCAGTAGATCCAGGTTCATATATTCATCTCGGTATAGACTTTATGTTTAGATCGATTCTCAAGACTTATAAGAATTGTTTCAACAATGCAGAAGTTATGATTGAATTAGGCTTAAACATTGATGGTCTTCCGATTGCTAAAGCTTCAAAAAGTGTATTTTGGCCAATTTTATTGTCTATTGTTAATATACCTTGTATGTCAAAACTAGTTATTCCTATTGGTATTTATTACAGTAATAAAAAAAAACCCCATTCTATAGAAACTTTTTTAACACCTTTTATTGATGAACTTCAACTAATTTTAAATGATGGTATTCAAATAGAAAAAATACATTTTTGTTTTACGTTAGTTCAAGTGATTTGCGATGCACCGGCGAAAGCCTTTATATTAAACGTTAAAGGTCACAATGCTTATTTTGGCTGTAATATGTGCACTGAAGAGGGTTCTTATGAAGGTCGAATGACATATTTGGGAGTGAATTCGTCATTGCGAACAGATAATAGTTTTCGTCTAAAAATTGATGATGATTATCATAAAGGGTTTTCACCTTTGGAACGCTTACCAATTGATATGGTATCAACTGTTACATTAGATTACATGCATGTTGTCTGTCTTGGAGTGGTAAAAAAACTTATTAAGTTTTGGGTTAAGGGAAAGAAACCAAATAGAATTGTCCAAATAAATTTAGATGATATAAATTCTAGTATCGAAAATGTACGACAATATATTCCTTCTGATTTTGTTCGTTTGCCTAGACCTTTAGTTGATTTTGATTACTGGAAAGCAACTGAATTCCGTACATTTGTTCTGTACACAGGGCCAATAGTTTTAAAAGGCAAGTTAAAAAAATCCTTATATTCCCATTTCATGCTATTGCACTGTGCTATTCGACTTTTAATAAGTCACAATACTTGTTATTTATTTAATGATGAAGCAAAAGTATTATTAACTAAATTTGTTATTGATTATCCTATTCATTATGGTGCTGAGTTTGTGAACTATAATGTTCATAATTTGATTCATTTACCTGATTGTGTAAAATTGCACGGACCTCTTGATAATTTCAGTGCCTTCAAATTTGAAAACTTTTTGCAAGACATAAAAAAAAACTAAAGAATTCGAGGTTTCCTTTACAAGAAGCTTGTAATCGAATTATTGAACAACAAAATATAAATAATTCTCAAGTTATCATATCACTAGATAGTCCTCCAATTTTTAAAAATGAAATTCCAATGCAACAATCAGTATTTAATCCTTTTTTTACATATTATAAGGAAGTAAAAGTAAATAGCAGTGTATTCAATTGTAATAAAGTAAAAGACAAATATATTATGTTAACTTGTAAAACAATTTCCGAAATAAAACAAATTATAAAAACTTCCGACGAACAATTATTGTTTAATATTTGTAAATTTAATCATATTTCTCCATTGTATTTAACCCCTGTAGACTCGAATAAAACTACTATGTTTTTTGTAAATACTCTTAATGTATCTGAATCTGTTAATATTAACTTGTCTGATATAGCATTCAAATGTTTTTTTATCAAAATATCAGAATCTAAAGCTATTGCTATGACATTATTACACTCCTTTGGGTAATGTAGTTATTAACAGTATGCTAACAATAAATCATTAAAATATAATAAGTACATTCATTCATATGTGTTACAAAATATTTTTAATATTGGTATCTTTTATTATTTTGATTAGTGTATATAACATACATTGTTAGGTATTTGTTTTTTTCTTTCTAATTTTAGTTGTTATTTATTATAGGATTCATTTACTGGATTATTCTGTTATTTTTAATTTAAACATTATTAATAGCTAATGGATGACATTTTACAATTTTTATATTATATGATCATTTTGTAGTTTTTGAGTATTTACTCATTATAATTTATAAGCACACCTTATACCTATTGTATGATTTTTTTTTTTTTTTACTACTATTATTTTGTATAACACATCTTTTGAATTATAAAGTATTATATATTGTAACAAGATAGTTCAATATAGTATTCTACTAAATATATTAATTATGCTATAAGATTTAGATAAGATTAATACAGCTAATGGATGACATTATACAATTTTTATTTTATATGATCAATTTGTAGTTTTTGAGTATTTACTCATTATAATTTATAAGTATACCTATTGTATGATTTTTTTTTTTTTTGAATTATATAGTATTATATATTGTAACAAGATGGTTCAATATAGTATTCTTCTAAATATATTAATTATGCTATAAGATTTACATAAGATTAATACAGCTAATGGATGACATTTTACAATTTTTATTTTATATGATCAATTTGTAGTTTTTGAGTATTTACTCATTATGAGTATACCCATTGTATGATTTTTTTTTTAACTACATACTATTATTTTGTATAACGCATCTTTTGAATTATCTAGTAGTATATATTGTAATGATAGTTAAATCATTATACTTAAATATTAATTATATTACAAGATTTATACATTTTAATAAAAAATTGTTCTTAGCTGATTAAACCTGTTTTTTCTTTTAATATACCTATTCAAAACTGAAAAAGTATAAGTATTAAGAATGACTTGTAATATAAATATAGATATTAGGTATGCATAATATCAACAGATAAGTTGAAAAGTGTCTATTTATAGATGTTACAATGTGTTGTTGTAAGGAAATAAAAATTATAAGTCCAAGGGAAGTTGCATTTTGAACTTCCCTTTAACAAAACTATTACATTTCTATAGAATGTAAATAAAATAACAAGATTATAGAAGTTACAATGAGTAGTTGGAGGGAAGTTCAGATTAAACCTCACATTTTAACTCTCGGTAACTTGGCATTAGCATTGCCAGCATGGTCTCTCGGAGGTCTCTGGGATAAATTTTAAACTTCACAACATTATGCATAACTTCTATGTGATAAACCTGAGATGTATTTTTGCACAGTGGGAAGTTATAAAAGTCCTCTATTTTCTAAACACATAAATATTATTAATGTTTTGGTACAGGTATATATCCACTAAAATACATTATGTTAAATAAAATTAAAGTAAGTTTAAAATGAAAAACAAAGTTTATTAAATAATAATTTAATAATATATACCTAAACAAATAAACATATGTAAATATATGTTGTTATATATTAACTGTTTTTTATAAGAAAAGGTGTTTTAAATTAAAGAATATTACCCAAATTAAATTGAATCTTTGATATACAAAGATATTGATCAGTA
The DNA here is from genome assembly GCF_020184175.1 of Aphis gossypii. NCBI lineage: Eukaryota > Metazoa > Arthropoda > Insecta > Hemiptera > Aphididae > Aphis > Aphis gossypii. The sequence goes on from NC_065531.1 coordinate 88,931,784, forward strand.
AATTATTTAGCTAAAATATTTAAAGGTAACATATTTACTATTTTGTTATAAATAATAATATAAAATATAACTTACCCAAATTCAATGATTTTACATTATTAATTTCATTTTTTTGGGATGATAAAACTATTTTATTTATAGATGTATCTACTTCTGCTTCATCTGTTACATTTTCATTTGTAACCACAAATGATTCATTTTCTAAAAACATTAACATTGATAAATATTTATACTGATTTTTTAACACTCAAATTCTGTTAATATATAACTTACCAAAATTCAATGATTTTACATTATTAATTTCATTTTTTTGAGATGATAATATTATGTTATTAATTATAGATGTACCTGCTTCAGCTTCATCTCTTACATTTTCATTTGTAACCACAAATGTTTCATTTTTTAAAAACATTAACATTGATAAATATTTTTACTGATTAACACTCAAATTCTTTTTACATTTTAAATCAAATAATTATAATTTATATCTATCCATGCATTTTTGCTTTGCATGATTTAGTTTAAAAAAATGTCATATCTCAACCTATCCAAACACTAATAGTTTTGGAGTTATGACTACATAAATAGGTAGGTACCTAATTAAAATTACACGCCATACCTAACATATTACCTATACTATACCTATACCGTATTTAGAAATTTTAGGCACCTAGTTATTAAAGATTATAGAAAAATTATTGAGAATTTCGAAAAATACTTTCAAAGATACTTATTTTAATTTTTAATCCATATTTACCTGAAGTTACTGATGTTTTTCGAAGAAATTTAGTCATTGAACCTCGCATTAAATCCAAACTGGCGGTTCTTTGTTCTTTTGCCTTGCGTTTAGCAAAACCACTTTCATATACTCTTCGTGACGACATAATAATTATTTATTTAAAATTATCATATGATAATCAAATAATTTATAACTTTACAAGTAATAAAGCACAACCACAGAGACGATAAGCTCAATGCACAACTTACTGTAAAACTCAATAGATTTTAAGAGGAGACTCAACACTCAACAGTCGATACTCGAGACGGTAAATACTGAAACTAAACAGTAAACACTTACACATAGTCACATAATACTGGAATATTAATATTTTATATTATACATAAATGCGGGTGCCATGCCAGTGAAAATACTGGAAATCCCATTTATAACCTATATTCGTCATAATGCCATATCGCACACAAAAATATTATAATATAATACTTCATTGAATATTAGAATGTGTATTGTAGCCATAAGCCAGTGTAAGTGTGTAACCAGCTGTAGGCTGTAATATATTATTGTACTTGTATGTATGTCATTTTTGTTATCGATAGAAATAATATCGGGTTTTCTAAAAATAATTCAATATTAACATCAAATAGTCTTATCTCTTTCCCACCGACCACTACGTAAACCATTGAGGCACCACTGCTAGCTGGATCAGACAATTAAAATAATATAAAAATATAAAATCTTGTTATAACACTTATAACAACGTACTACGACTACGTACAACAATATAGATTGTAGACACACAAATACGCAATACTGAAAATCAAATGTAATATTTTGTATGATCGTAATAGTGTAATTATGTACATGAAATGAGAATTTTTTTAATTTTTTTTTTTAGACTTCTATAAATTTGGGGGCCCCAATTAATTATAAACTGAGGCCTCTTGGTGGTGCTGAGCACCCCTGGTCCTCCCGCTAGTTGCGGCACTGATCGTGCATAATATATCTAATGTACATTGTGCGAAAATTATATTTTTAATATCAGAATTTTGATATAGTGAAGTTATCATAGAAATATATAAACACATACATTGATTTTCAGTTATCTTTATAATATCGTATGAATATTACCTATCGAATGTACAAAAAATTATATAAACTGAATATCAAATATATATCAATATATCGCATTTGCTATATGGGGTAAAACCAATACATTCCTCGCTTCTCTCAGAAACTAATTAAAGAAATTATTTTTATGTTGTTATGTACCTACCTGTTTTATCATATAAATCACCTACTGACAAGTCATCAGGTAAATCATTTTTCAGGAAGTCGAATAAATTTGTTGAGAATTGATCAATCATTCCTTTGGATGATTTTCCACCAGGAAAAAATAATTCTTAAGCTAGACCAACCACATCAGACTTGTAGAATGATTTTTGTACTCGCACTTTTCTGGTACCACCACCATTAACAGTTCTCACCTAGGAATATTTTACTTATAACTAGGTAGTAGGTATGCATTGAAAAACATATTATATTAGAATTTCCATGGTAAAATAGTTCTTTAAAAAATATTTGAAAATAATATGTATGTTGAAACACAAAAGTATTATGATTTATGGAGAATTAAATTTAAGAATCTTAAGAATAATTTATAAGAAGTACTGATTATGATATTTTTTGGGTAAATAAAAAGAAATAACAAAAATTACTTGAAAAAATAATCATGCATTTTTCATTGTTATAATGGGTACCTGTTTATACGCAAACATTTGATAATTAAGCCATTCAATTTCAACATATCTCACTGTCGATCTATTTTTCAAGACTAAGCTATGTTAAAGAAATAACATATTCTTTTTTTAAAAAAATTCATTAAAAATACTTGACATTATTTGATATTAAATAATAAACTTACCTTTTATTTAGAGTTTCTGTTTTTGACTCATGTTGCGTGCCAGTATCAGATTTGAATCCAAATGGTTAATTTGAATGAAAGTTAAACTTAATAACGTAATATGTTTTATTGCATACAAACAAAATACATGTAACAAATAAATAAGTGGCTGAGTGACGTGAAAGTGCTCAGTTGTTGATAGCTTTGGTACATCTGCCGTTGCTGGTCTTCGGGCTCCCTTATATATTGTGGTGCGTCTCTTGTTTACGTCGTGTTGTCGCCTTCTGGGTAAAACCAGGCGTCCTTGTTGTTGTTGTTGCAAATTCGGACACGAATTTGAGAATGTGCAATAACATCTCAAATGCATCATTAGTGCACTGTAATTATTGGTGCGCTTACTATCCCGACACGTGTCATGGTCATAGTAGCATCCGCATTACCCTTGACACGAGGCATGGTCATACTAACTTAGCCTTGTAATCTCGTAGATATCTTATAGATATCTCGTAGCCCATAACACCTCCCCACAAAAAAAAAGGTTTATGTCTGCAAGACAGAAATCTTTACAATTTTTCTTAAATGCACTCAGTTACACTTACAATTTCAGTTTTACATTGGTAACTTAATAATAATATTAGTTATATCAAATTTTAAATAAATAAGAATACAATATAAAGTATGTTAGTACAGTATATATTATTAATATATATATTTTTTAATATTTAAATCTCCTTCACCTTGATTAATACAATTAAAATAATAAAATAAATTTGTGAATAATTAATTAATATTACACACGAACGTTACGTTCTACCCACATACCAAATTAAATGACTGAATAACTAAACTTAAACATAGGATATAACAGTATTTATATTCTAAAAATGTTTTATTAAATTCTCGTATTGTTGCTTTTTTAACACATAGTTGAATATACACTTGGTATATTCCACGTCATCCAATCTCGGATCATGTGCATACGTAGTCTTATGTTTTTTTATACATATTCTATCATGCGTTTCTACTAAATTCAACAATCTTCCTGTTTTATCAAATTTCCCTATATCTATTTCAAAAATAATCTCCCTATTGCTCAATTTCTCAAACTGAATAAAAAAATTCTTATTAAAATACTTATCATAACATGTAATGTTTAACATTGGATAATTTAAATTTAACCTTTGTAAAATTGTTTTATCCGAATGCCCATTCCACACTACTATTATATTATTTTCCTTATTCCCTTGTTTGATATAATGATCAATATACTCTCTCGTTAGATTATTTCTTGTTGAATTTATACTCTGTTGTAACTGATCTAAACACGCATCTCGTAACTCCGTTTTACACACAAATATTCTTTTTATCTCTTTAACTGCTACTTGCAACTCTTTCTCAATCATAGGTCTAGCTTTTTCGTCAATTGGTAGTAATAAAGGTCTACCTTCTAACTTACTAACCTCAAATCCCTCCAAGCTATTTGACATAGCACCAGAGATAACTACTATACTCGTTCGTTTTACCATTGAAAATTCAAAGTCCATGATTATGAATTTATGTGTTTCTTTTCTGAATAATATAAACAATTCAATATTAGTTAATTATATCCTATGTTACATTTTATATATATTTATTGACTATTATATTATACTTATTTTTATATTATTTGTTATTATTTATTATTTTTTTTTTTTACGAATAATAATGAATTATTAATATTAATATTAATATTAACGTGGTGATGGTGGTGCGCTAAATGGTACTTCATCATATATTTCTGAAGCAAAATTTCCCCTTCTTACATTTCGTATTTGTGATCTATAGTTAGCCAATCTTCTTGGTATATCAATTACTTGGCGATTGCTAACGTATCTACATTTTAATAGTATGTATATGGCTATTATTAATATAATAGATAGTATAGCCAAAATTATTGTAACATACAAAAGATTTGAATGTATGAACTGGTGTTTTTGACTTTGTTCTCTAATAACTTCTTCGTCTATCATTTGCTGAATCTCATCAAGTGATTTTGACACACTGTGCAGATCTGTTAATTGTATTTTTGATATATTATTCCATACATCGCTCAATTTATATTTATGTATATGTTCAGGTATTTTATTAAATATATTTTGTATTTTAGTATTAGGTACAAAATCTTTATAATTTGTACTCGAAATATCTTCTATAGGAGTCAACACTGCGTCACATGTGAATACTTGACAATTTAAGTCTAATATAGTTATTGCACCTGAAACCTTAACTTCTTGAACAAAAGATTCCGGTAAATCTGTGCAACTTATTGTCAAAGTATCATCTCCAGCATGTATCCGTGTGTTTTTGTTAAGAATTCTGTGGTAAATGTTTCTAAGTAATGGAAATTTGTTGATACTACATCCCGTTTGTAATGCATCCGGTGTTTTAAATATTTGCATTTCACATGGTGTATTATCATTGTTATCTAACATTGGCTGTGTAGCCTTGCATATTCTGTATATTGCTGTTTCAATGCAATCTTTTATCTCTTTTTCCGTGTAGGTAGTAAATTGTTTTCTATCCTTAGTTATTGCAACGTAAGTATATGTATTTGTGGAAATATACCATGAGTCAACTCCATCTTCAACAAATTTTATTGGTATAGGTATTATATTACATAATGAAAGTTCTACGTCGACAACCAATGGTATTCTTGTAATAAATACCAATTGTTCATTTTCATAGTATACGCTTATTTTTGTTATTTTTAAAAATTCACTTAATTCTGACGCTTTTGTTCCCATAGGTATAGCATATTGTTTTTTAATTGTTCGTTCTGCTGTTTTCAATGTTGATGCAAGTTCTTGTGGTGTCATAAGACTTGGATGTATTAACCCCTCTCTTACAGCTGTTATTATCTGTTCCAACGTTGAGGTTTCATACGCATACTGATTAGTTATTATAGTGTATAGATTATGGACTTCGTCAGCCAATAGTAAATCTAATACGTCATCAGTTATATTCTGTAATTGCATCATTCTCTCATGTAATTTTTGTTCTTTAGTTGATATTTCTTTATATAGTGCCTCTGTTTGATTTAGTGAACTAGCAATCTTTTTAACTGCTGTTTTTACTACCGTTGTTTGCGATTTCACTATATGTAAAATATTAGCTCCTGTTTCCTCTGTTTGTTTGATTGCTTCTCTAGTTTTCTTTGCACATTTATCATCACATACACCAAATAATGTATACATTGCGTTACCAACAATGTTTATTAATCCCCTTTTGTTTCGTTTATTTTCTTGATATACATCGGTTTGATTAACACTACCTCCTAACGACATATACAATCGTTCTTTTTGATTAGTTATTTCATCATATAAATCAGTTATTTCTATTTGATATTTCCCACACAAATCTATATGACGTTTGTCAGTGCATATATTTGTTATATTTTTCATTTTCAACCCTAATAAGTCATACTTTGTATTATATTCCTTAAGTGAAAAATACGTAACCAGTTTATACTCTGCTCCTATCACCTTAGTGGGGCCTAAATTTTCATAATAAAAAACCTTGGATTGTTCATAGGGATATGTATGTATAATATTCCGATGAATTTATTTCATTAGCACTGTTAAGTCCAACCATCATCACCAATCTAAAAGTAAAATTATATCTTCATTATAGTACCTACTACTTAATAACATTAGTTATATGGTTGTTAGTTTATTACATATCATTAATTATTATTTTTTTTTTTTACAAACTCCCTTAATCTATTCATTTATACTATATATTTTAATTAATCATTTGCTTTATCATTATAATACCGTTTTACATTATTTTTATGTACGGTAATGCCTCGTCGGCCACGTTGTATTACTATATTTTCATCTCCTATTACTTCAATTACTTCATATGGTCCTAACCATAGTGAATTAAGTTTGTTTTTATGTGCGTTATCTTTTAAAAGTACTAAATCTTTCACGTGTATATTTACAGGATTCTCATTTTTGTCATATCGGTCCTTACTTTTTACTTTGTGTTCTATTAACTTCTCTCTCGCTAATTTATGCGACACTTGCATACTCTGTTTCAAATCATATAAATAATCATCATAATTATATTGTGGCTCTGGCTCGGATTTTAATTTAATTGGTATTTCTAACGTACGCTCGTACACTAACGCGTATGGTTGAAAATTAGTTGATGTATGTACCGTTGAATTATATACAAAAAATGCATATGGTAACAAATGATTCCAATTATTTAAATTCTTATCCACATAATGTCTTAAGTACTCGGCCAAAGTTCTATGTGATCTTTCGAGACCTCCATTTGTCTGTGGTCTAAAAGGACTAGTATTAACTTTATTTATTTTTAACAATTTGCAAACTTCCGTAAATGTTTTGCTAAGGAAATCCGTTCCCTGATCTGTCAATATCGTTCCCGGTATTCCATGTACACACACGAAATGTAGAACAAAAGCTTCCGCGACCGTGTTTGCCTGATGATTAGGTATTGGTACTCCTAGCGTGTATTTAGATAAGTCATCTTGCATTGTTAAAATATAATTATTACTAGACAAGGTCGTTGGTAATGGACCTACAATATCTAAAAATATTTTTTCAAATGGTTTTGAACTTGTTGATGTAATAGCCATTGGTTGCTTTACATGCCGATTTGAAATTGTATTTACTTGACACGATGTACAATTTTTTACGTACTTTTTAACATCATCTTTCATACCTTTCCATCTAAATTGCTTCTGTATGCGTTTAATAGTTTTATTAACACCTAAATGACCTCCTAGTTTAGAATCGTGAAACTGCTTTAATATAGTTACTTTCTCTCTTCCGTATATTCTACGTTCGCACATATCATAATTTCGATCTTAGTATTACGAAATATGTATCTTAACATTGACCTTACTTTTTCCCACTGTAAATCATCATTCATACCTAGTTTATTCATTGCTATTTTATCTAAATTATTTTCCTCACAAAACTGTTTCAAGTTCACTAACGCTATATACATATTCTCGTACGTTGACCTCTGACGATCTTTATTTTTCGTTACTAAAAATATTATAAACCGGTCATTCTGTACTACATACGGCGTATCGCCTATCACTTTACTAACTGGTAAAAATGAAGTAATTCCAAACTTACGTTTTATTTCGTAATTTATTCCTGATGTTAAATTATATTGTTTCGCTATTTCTGTCACTATATGATACTCTACTGGCGACTCCAAAAGTGTACCTATAGCTTTTTTTTCATTGCTATTAGTAATTAACTGTGTTTCCATTTTCCCAAGAAATTCCTCGTACGACTGGTTTTTAATTTCTTGTATCGAATACATACGACTTAACGCATCTACATTAGAATTTTGCACCCCAGGTTTATATCGTATCTCATAATCATATTCTTCAAGTTATATTCACCAACGTGCTAACTTCGATAATGGATTTTTTAAGTTGAAAAGCCACGTCAAAGGGAGATGATCACTAAGTATTATAAATTTCCTTCCATATAAATATGGTCTAAACTGTTTTACCCCAAAAATTATAGCTAGACATTCTAACTCGGTTGTGGAATAATTATTTTCACTTTTATTCAATGTCCGTGACGCATAAGAGATGGGGGGCTATAATAATCCGGAAAGTATATGTCCGGACCGTATAATTCCGGAATGTATTTATCCGGACCGTATTTCGACGGAATCCAAAAAATATAAACCGTATTTTAACGGAACGTATAGTTCCGGAAAGTATATGTCTGGAACGTATAATTCCGGAACGTATTAATCCGGACCGTATTTCGACGGAATCCAAAAAGTATAAACCGTATTCTTCCGGAACGTATATGACCGGAACGTATTTTCCCGGACTCTTAAAACCGTATTCATTCGGACCGTATTTGCCCAGAACGTATTTGTTCGGAAAGTGTTGTAAATTGCCTATATTAAACCCCTTGCATAACACCAGATTACAATTAATAATCAGTTGGTGTATTTTTATTTTAAAAAAATTGTTTGTTTTGAACTGTTTTTTTCTATTCAAAATGGGTTTTAAACAAAAAAATTGTTTGAGTTTCAAGCAGTTCAAACAGTATATTTAAAACGTTTCAAAACAAAAAAACTCAATATTCACTTGGAGTTATACTGTTTTAAACATATTACGTAATACGTTTTATTCGTTTTAAACAATTAACGAATTATTCAAAATAAATGTTTTGAATTTATGTTTTAAACATGTTTAAAACAAGTTGTTTAAAACTTGTGTTGTAAACATATTTGTAATTACGTAATTAAGTATTGTCGATAAATCTGGGGAACCAAAATTGTTCGACCATGACGCTACCCGAACCGTAAGTCCGGGGTAGGTTACGTACGGTCATGGTTGGCGCCGACGTTTGTCCGTCGATTATTTTGACGCGTATTCGTTTCCATTATTTCGACGGCCAATAGCTCCGAAACCAAATGTGCTAGCGGTTTTCTTCCGTGATTCATTCCGGTTTCTATTTCGATTTACTATACGGTGTGAATTTTTTAAACCGATCGGACCGCGGAATAAAAATTCGATTTTCGGTTCGACGGCTGCGATTCATGTGATCGTCACGGTTAGACTCCCCGGGAATGAATGGTTAGCGATCTTATTCTCCGTACGCTGTCCTCGGTCTTAACTTCAGCACCGTTCATAACATCGACGCGTCGGGCGATTTGTCGGGGCAGACCCGCCGTTCTATCTACCTAAGCCACGGCCAACATTAATATTCCGGGCGGGCGACTATCTAGCTGAACCACAGCCTCCCGGGCGTGCAAGGATCGCGGGACCGGCCGAGCACGGTCGAGCGTACTTCTCCGGCTGGCCAGGCACCGAGGCTGTGGTTCAACTAGATAGTCGCCCGGTATGTGGATAAACATATTTTATCGTCCCCGGGTGGACTTCACGCCACAGTATATGGCCAAGCCACGGTAGAAACTTTTAATTTTAACAACATTTTTATATGATATAATATGTACATTAACCCAACAAGAAAACCAACTGAACATAGATAGGTACTTAAAATTGTCACCAAATAATTAAAATAAAATACTATAATTTATAATCATATGTACCCAGTGTCGGTCTGGCTAATGATTGGACCCCCACGACAATAATTTTCAATAGGCCCATTTACACAAAAAAAAAAAAGAATTAAAAAATGTTTTTTACATAGGTAGTTTTACTTTTCGTGTAAGCGCGATTAATAAAATTAATTCATAACTATTACAATACTAGAATCCAAAGTCCAAACTTATGAACATAGTATTATAATTATGTGATAAATAAATAAATAAATGGTTTGACAATGGTTTTGGTAAAAAATGTATTGGTACTTTTTTATGTTTAAATAGATACTAAATAAAAATAAAAATAGTTATTATTATATTAAAATTATTATACATCTACGGTATATTTAATGATTGGAAAGTCAGTTACTCTAATTCGATATATAGATATTCTAGTACAGTTTTTCTTGTATGTGTATCGTATGAATAATAGCCTCCTTTTGCCAATGTCTAAAAAAAATAAAACGTTTAAAATCTGTTATGTAGATTTATAATATGGATAAAACACAATTTTAAAATCGGTTTAATTTTAAGCAAACGAAAGCAACTTATATTTTCAAAAATCACCTGTATAATAATATAACTAGTATTGTAAAATTGTATATGGTTTACACACTTTTATAAGTAATGCTAATCAAATAGGTAAATATTAATAAAGAACACACACAACTTGAATTTATTGATATAATATTATCATTGTATAAGAATAACGATGCTCTGAGCGGAGATGGTTTGTCAGTCTGGATATTTTATATTGAAATGTATTTTTTTTTTTTATTCGTTTTTATGGTGATAAACAAAGCGTTAGAAAGTAAAATCCAAATTTTAGCGGTTTTTTGTAATTTGTCGGTGGTTTTTCCGTGTCATTAAATAACTATTGAAAAAATCAAAAAGTTACGTCCCTAGAGTACCACCTTGATCCAATTTACTAAAAGATAAGATACTACATATTGAAATCAACATATAGTAGAAATTTTGTATACATGATAAAAAAAATAAAATAAATAAACACCATTGTAAAACCACTAGCTTCAGACTTCATAGCTCCGCTCAGAGAATTTAATATAGTTATGTTATAACTTATAACTTTTAAAATATTTCCTAAAATACATTACTTCATTCATTGTTGATCTTAGATAACTTTTCAATTTTTAACTTTTTAAGGTTGAAAAAGATCTCTGGCAATGTACAAAACTACAAAATATTTGATTAAAAAAATAAACTCGGTATTTTTCAACCATTTTCGGTACCAAACTGATAACGGGCCGGGAGAGGCTGTCTGTACCTACTGCCTACATGATAAAATGTTCAAAATAGGCAATTTAAATTTGAAAACTTTTTTTTCTTATTATTGATCAATGAAATCTAAATTCTTGAACAATTAATACAAGGTTCTTCATAATAGTTGTTATGAAGATAAACAATGAAGATTTTAAGTTCAGATTTCTACAAAATTAGTCAATATCACGAACATTTGCAAATCATTTTTCGGTTCAAAATGTATAAGATGTTTAATTGTTAATGCTTGGAAATTTAAAACGAGATATCTCATAAGTGGGTAATATTGTGAATAAAAAATCTAAAAAAATATATAAGCACAGATTTTAGATTCTGAACGAAGTGATGAATGTATTGATTTTACAATGATGTGTGTTTTTTTTTTTTTTTTTTTTTTGTGTCTGTGTACAGCATAACTAGTCGAAATAATGCTCCAATTTCAAACTATGGGGGTGGTTTCCGATGTAAAAGTGAATATCCTTGGTGCATTATAGAGGTAAAAAGCTAACATTTTCCAACAGTTTTCAAAAAAATCGAGAAAAACCAAAAAAAAATGACGGAAAAACGGGAATTTTTACGCAAAACCAGTTTTCGACCAAATCGATTTTTTTTATGGTTGTAATTCAAAAACTAATCACTGTAAATACTTGAAATTTTCACCAAATGTTTATGTCAGTGTTACCTATATACAGTTCAATTTTCAAAAAATTTTGACTTTTTTTGAGTTATTTATAGACCACTGAAATTTTCGATTTTTTTGAGAAATTTTTTTTAAAGTGTCGATAAAAAATTTTTGGATGACCAAAAAGTTTTGAAAATTTAATACAAGGTTCCTTATGAGTTGTTTTTATTGTAGCTAAAAAAAATTAAAAATCGTTAGTCACAATTTTTTTTTATAAGAGTTAATAGTTCAAATTTTTACGAAATCTGTCGAAAACGCGAAAATTTGCAAGTAATTTTGAAGTTGAAAAATCATAAAATTTATGTGTTCATAACTAAGGATTAAAATTATAACACTAAGTTTTCCATAAGTTTTCCTTCAAGTAGCTATAGAGAAAACTCATAACATCATTATAGAAATAATTTTAAGCGCGTTTGAATTTTAAATTTTTACGAAATAGCGTAACGATAACGATTTATCCTCAAACACGATTTTAAATATTTGTTATTATTCAAAAAGTATGAGTCATAGATACTTGAAAATTTTGCCAGTTATTAAGATTCGCGTTTTCTTTACGTGATTTAATTTTCAAAATATTTTGACTTTTTTTGAGCTATTTATAGACAACTGAAATTTTCAATTTTTCTAAAAATTTTTTTTTTAAGTGTCGATAAAATTTTTTTGGCCCAATGAAAATACTTGAAACCTAACCCACTTGCCCGCTTTTTTTATAGTTATTTTAAGTTAAAACTTGGAGAAAATTAGATGTTCAAACGAATATTTATGATATTTTTTATTTCGTTATAACTCAAAAACATTATTTTTGGTGACTATTGTAACTTTTACTTATATTATAATATTGTATATGTTAAAGTGAAAGACGACATTTGGTGAATGTTGACATTCACCGTTGAATGTTGATATTCACTGCTGTTTTTGGTGAATGTTAACTTATTGAATAAATATTCAAAATTTACCAACAGTCACCGGTGAATGTCAACATTCGCAACGATTATCGGTGAGTGTTGACATTCCCAATTGAGTTTTGGTGAATGTTAACATTCACAATATTAAGTTTTGATGAATTTTATAAATGTTTAGTTAAAATTGGCAATGCTGGATAATAATGAATTAAAAGTTAAAATTAAATTAAAACGTTAAGTTAATGTTAATTAAGTAAATTAACTCATTAATTTTGCAAATTAGAAAATTTTAACTTTAAACTAAGTTAAGTTACTTTTTTTTTCTAAGTTAACGTTTAACTTTATTATTTTAAAACAATTTAACTTAACGAGTTTAAAAAAATCGTTAACTTTCCCAGCTTTGAAAATTTGAGTATAGACGTTCAACGATTGGAGTTTGATGTATGGTGTCGCACGTAAAGATTGCGAATGTTTAAAGATATGATATTCTTCACACAAAACTATATTTGAGTTGAAACGTATAACAGTTTAATCGTACGGTGTTTAATGATCTATATAATATTATCAGAGATGCGTTTAACGTTACGGTATCTGTCTATCTGTTTGTACCCACTACCTATCTCTCTCTCTCACACGAAGCTTTTGCTTAATCGCGTAATTGGCGATACGTCCGTCATCGTATCTAATTTAGTAGTGATGGAAAATACGTTTATATCTATCAGTGTCGACGTATTTCATTTGGTTAACTGTTGTGAATCGTGATTGAATTTGTGCTACGTTCGAGTTACTACTAATTTTTCACGTGTATAATGGAGAACATACTAGAAGTTTTTACGAAAAATTCAACGCTATTTTAAGTAAAAAAAGAAAAGATAATAATTTTTATTTGAGTGCTGAAAAATATAACAAATGTGTTGAAGACGTTCTCAAGTTTAAGGGGAAAGAAAGTAAGCAACGCGTCGTGTGCAAGTTATTAAAAAGATATGATGTCGTTAAAATAATGTCTCATAACCAACTTATTGTTCCATTGAAACCCGGCGATACAAAAATAATTTACTTCGTAAAAAATGAAGATTTATTCGATATTATCCATGATGCCCATATCAAAACAGGCCACGGAAGACGAACCCGTGTAATTAGTGAATTACAAACAAAGTATAAAAATATAACTTATGAATCAGTTACATTATTTTTGAGCTTGTGTGTTCAATGTCAAAGGAAACAAAAAGTCCCAAAGAAAGGGATCGTGGTAAAGCCAATTATAAGTCGTGAACTCAACTCTCGATGTCAAGTTGATTTGGTCGATATGCAAACGTGTAAAGATGGTGAGTACAAATTTATTCTGAATTATCAAGACCATCTCACTAAATTTATACAGCTTAGACCATTGAAGAGCAAAACAGCAGAGGAAGTAGCCCTCACGTTGCTGCCAATTTTCCTCACTTTCGGTGCACCAAATATTCTACATTCCGATAATGGGAGAGAGTTTTCTAATAAAATTATAATAGATTTGTGCTCGAGGTGGGAGGGTGTAAAAATTGTTCACGGTAAACCTCGTCATAGTCAATGTCAAGGTTCCATCGAAAGAGCCAATCAAGATTTTCAAAATATACTCAGAGCCATGATGCACGATAAGAAAACAACAAAATGGTCAGAAGCTTTACCATTTGTTCAATTCGCAAAAAACACTGCTTATCATCAAGGAATAAAACAAACACCGTATGAGGCAATGTTTGGTAGCGTTGCTAAAAGGGGCCTAGCAACAAGTTCATTGCCACGAGAACAAATAAAATACATTGAGACCGAAGAGCAGCTTGAACAAATTATTCAGTCAATAGGTGAGTACCTACAAATGTAATTTAAAAAAATAAAATGATATAGATAATGAATTTAATTATTATTATTATAATTATTATTAGATGATGATAACACTGAGCAAGTGGAACAAAATGACAATGATCTACAACAGCTTGAAACAATTTTACAGTCAATTGGTGAGTACCTACAAATTTAATTTAAAAAAATAAAATGATATAGATAATGAATTTAATTATTATTATTATAATTATTATTAGATGATGATAACACTGAGCAAGTGGAACAAAATGGCAATGATATACATTCTGCAGAGAGAGTGTTAGGTAAACTATATTTATAATAAATAAATAATTAAATACAATAATAATAATTAAATATATTTTGTTATAATATCTGGTTTATTAAGTTGCTAAAATTACTTTAAATTACTTTAAATAGCAGAACTATTTAAAATAAAAAAAAAATTGTCAACAATAAAATGATAAGTTATATTCAATTTTATTTAGAAAAATGTCGAACTTCAAATGGTTAATAAATAATTTATCAATTTATTTTCCAGTTAATGAGATCCAATATAATAACACTGAGCAGGTGGAAGATAATGCTGAGCAAAGTAAACTAGATCATGAATTAAAAAAAAAAAAAAAAACATGATTCAAAATAGAGCAGCAGCAAGAATGGGACTTGAATTACAAGCTGAAAGAATGCTACGTTCATCAAGACAAAAGTTTACTCCAGCTAAACCTGGTGATACTGTTCGTATCCGAGTTCCTGATGTTGACCGAGGGCGTATGGATCCACAGAACATATTGGCAGTTGTCGTAGCTGTCGATAATAAATTATACACACTAGGCACAAAAGAGGGTGTAATAAATCAATTATACACCCGTAATCATTTGCTGTATGTAAAGAACAAATATTAACACCTGAAGAAGTTGCTACTAACCAATCCGTGTCCTTAAGGAAAGCTTCCACTTCAGTTTCTCAAACAGGTGGACAGGGATACATGAGATGCAATTGAAAGGCAAAGTGTGTATCGAAGAAGTGTAGTTGTAGATCTTCAGGAATTTTTTGTAATTCAAAATGTCATAATAGTTTATCTTGTTGCAACAAATAATTTTTATAATATAAAATAAAATAATTTATGTTTAATTATTAACCCTTTGAGTGCCGAATTAATTTGTAAAAACTATTTTATCACAAGGTATTAATCTTTTTTTTACAAAATGTTAACATTCACCAAAACTCAATTGTGAATGTTAACACTCACCGATAATCGTTGCGAATGTTGACATTCACCGGTGACTGTTGGTAAATTTTGAATATTTATTCAATAAGTTAACATTCACCAAAAACAGCAGTGAATGTCAACATTCACCAAATGTCGTCTTTCACCTTAACATATACCACACAATGAAATTGTATAATGCAATGTTTTCTGCAAAATGTAATGGCTCATGGCGTGTACCCTACAAACTCCTGTTTTTTTATGAATGTACATATAATCATACAAAAATCATGATATACCATTGTATGTAGGTACACAGGCCTGCTCAGAACGTGTTAACGTTGGAACAATACCTATCTCTTTCCGGCACGACGGGACAACGTTTATCCCACCAAAATATCAACCGATCCAGCACGGCGGTACGAAAAATAACCCACCTCTAAACGTATTTAATTCTAATTCTCTAAATGGATATTATTTTCCCTATACTTTTATAATATATTTGGTTACTGATATTAAACAAATTTAAAAATAAAACAAGACGTATTTATGTGTTTTTCGACTATTTTTACACTATAATGAAATTTCGATGTTATGAAAAATTCGTTTTTCTGACAAAAATAATCATTTGTACATATTAGTCGTTTCCGAAGGTCGAATCACTCCGGACTTGTTTTATTACTTAGAGAGCATTGTATTTTCTGCGTATATGTAATAATAATGAACCAATTATAATTAGTTTTTGTGATAAATTGATATTTGTAGCGGTTTAAAATTTAACCCTCGGTGCCGGTTGGGTCGTTTTTGTTTTATTTTATTTCGATTACTTTTTTGAATTATAATGAGTTCTAAACTGAGTGAAAATAATAATAATAATTGTATATATGTATATAATTAATTTATATATATCAATACGGGTATATGTGTATAAAATATAATATGAAATACCTATACTATAAAGCATATAGGTACTGTACAATTCTTATTTTTGAGTTTTGAAATTTGTCATTCTTTATCAAGACTTCAAGGAGGATTAATGTTGGTAGTTTAAAATTTTGAATATTATAATTTTATATTATTATATCTGCTCAAATATATACAAACTTTTACAATGAATCATGATGGATACCGATATGATAATAATGGTAAAAAAAATGGAATCACGTAAGTACTTAATCACACATCATATTATAATGAAAATATATTATATATACACCGAATTTTTTTTAACCTTAGTTCATTAAGCTAATACACATTATAACTATTACATTTTTTTATAAATAATTTTATGTATACATTATATATTATTTTATATTAGATTCTGAGCGGATGTGTTGATTTTACAATGATGTGTTTTTTTTATAAAATTTGTTTCCGTGTACACGATAAGTAGGTAGTTGAAATAATGCTTCGATTTCCAACTTGGAAAGTTTTACACTACAGTGAATCTATATTGTATAAATCACAACAAAAACCCTTCGTAAACTTCGTGTAAAAATGGCTAAGTAGAAAAAAAATATTGGATCATTAAGTACTATAAAGATGTGATATCATGAATTAATGCTAAGTATATTGAATTTAAGTACCTAAACGTATTTTGTTTCAATAATTTATTTAGGTACTTGGCGAGGAATTAACAAAGTGTGATGAACAAAATAATTAAATGGCCAGTGCCGTATATCCCAGTAACACAAAATGTTTTTAGACCAACGAGATTGTGGTAATTTTATTGTAAGGTGATTTTTAATTTCAAATTCGTAGAGTTTATCACCTTATAATAGCATTGCTGCGTTAGGTATTTATGATTATTTTTATAATATTATTATTAATATGTATATTATTCTAAATTTTTTTTTAAGAAATAATTCCTCGCCAAGTAAATAAATTATTGAAACAAAAATACAAAATACGTTTACTTAAATTATACAATGCATGGTAATGACCCGCCGACCGCCGACCGCCGACACTCGTCATTTACTTCCACCTAGGCCTCGAGCTGCATATACGAAATCGAGTACATAACTAATTGGCAAAAGAATTTGAAAAACTTAGTAATTTTAACGAATTTGACCTACAACCCTCATAATCAAAAATATTTGATTTACGTAAGAACAACTTATGAGGAATCTTACATCAAAAACTGTTAAATGCTATTATGTTATGTTATGTTATGCTGTTATGTGCTTAAATGTGTGTGGATTGACTGTTAATACTTTTGTTTTTTAACTCACGATCCTTTTTATTATTTTGAAATACATAGTAGGTACCTAATACTATATTATACAGGATGATTTTTTTGTCAAACAACACTCATTATTTCCAAAAGTATTCATGTTTTTGAAAATATTTTTTTACATAGTTTCAAATTGTTAAAAAGCAATGTTTTTATAAAAAAATTATATTTTTAAATATTTTTTATCCTTATAATTTTTAAGTTTTTTACTTTTTTGAATGACAACATAGATTTTTAATTTCATATTCCAAAGCAGAATAATTTTCTGAGTATTTCGAGACTTATATGAATTCTTGTAGTTCATAAATATTGTATATTGTTATTCAATAGTTATTACAAATGTAGCAAAAGTACCATGCACTTTTGTCCTGGAACCATGAAAAAGATGGTCGACGGAACAATTATAGTGATGAGGTCTCACTCTAACCATGAGCGTGAAGATGATACCCATCAATTAGTAGATGCTTTAAAATCAGTACTAAAAAGAAGAGCTGCTGCTGAAAATATTTTATTAAAAGAAATTTACGACGAAGAGTGCCTAAGGTAAATTTTAGAAGTTTTATTATTGAAAAATTAATTATAATTGCATATACTTATTTATTGATTTAGGCATCCAATAATAGCTACCTTATATCCATGGCCTACAGCTGAATCTTTAATGCGTTTGGCCCGTAGGTCAGCAATGCCTAGATTGCCTGGGAACCTTCAGGAACTAGCATCCTTATTTGATAATGGACATCTTCAAAGATACAATTGTTGTGACATTACGATATTTAGGAGCTGTATTCGTGACCTTGATGGTAAAACTAGCCTGATATTTGCATGTCCAGTTTTGTCACAAAGTTTTTGTGGAACTGGAATTGAGGAGTTTCATGTAGACGTTACTTTTAAAGTGGTTCCAGTAAACATGGGCTATCAATTATTGAGCGTGCATGCTATGATACAAAATTATGTAAGTATATTATACCTAAAACAAAAATTTAACTTACAATTGTTTTTATTAAATTGATGTTCATTAATTTATTTTTTATCTATAATCAATACCAATTTTTATCGCACTAATGGAATCGAAGTCTAGGAATTCTTATGACAGTGTATTTCGATATGTTAAAGATAATCTTTTAGCAAACATTTCTCCAAGGATTATAATAAGTGATTATGAATCTACACTTAGAGATGTTCTACAAACATATTTCCCTGAAGCTCGAACCTAAAAATGATTTTATCTTTTACATTAGTTGGTTTTGGAAATTCTAACACAGATTTCACTTTCTTTCATCAGGTTTAATTCCATTTTCTGATATTATGTGTCCCAAATATACACATTCACGTTTTAAAAATTCACATTTATCTGGTTGTAACTTCAAATTGTTATTTGTAATCGCTCAAATACTTCTACTAACTTCTCATTATGATCATACAAATTTTTCCCGTAAACAATTATGTCGTCTAAATATACTAAACATTTTATTCCTATTAAACCAGCTAAAGCTGAATTCATAACTCTTTAAAAAGTTCCAGGACTAGTTTTCATGCCTTGAATCATACGTTTAAAATGCCAATGACCTTGATTGGTTGAAAAGGCTGTTAATTCTCGTGATTCTTTTTTTAATTTGTTTGATAAAACCCACTAGAAGATCGAGAACAGAGAATAATTGACATTGTCCTAACTGGTCCAATATTTCTGTAATATTAGGCAGAGGATGGAATTCATTTATGGTGACTTCATTTAATGCTCTAAAGTCTACCACTATTCTAAACTTTTGTTTACCTGAATTGTCAATTTTCTTTCGCACTAGTAAAAGAGGAGAGTTCCAAGGACTCCTTGAACTTTCAATAATATCGTTATCCTCAAGTTTCTTAATTTGCGTATTTATCTCATCTTGTTGTGCATGAGGAAGTCTATAAGGTCTTCGGTATATAGGCGGTTGGTCGTTTTTTAATCTTATTATATGAGTTCCCGCGTTAGTGAAGGTTAGCATGTCCCCTTCCATATGAAATATGTTATTATACTTCTCGCATATTTTATAAATAGATTTTTTCTCATTCTCATCCATATGATCGGTTCTTATTATTTGTCTCAAACGCGTTATACGTTCATTATAATTATTTTTTGTTTCTACCGTATATATCTCATATTCACTATCATAATTTATCTTATTTATATCGGTTACATCTATGTCTTTTATCTCCTCAGATATATTTAACATACTAACTATTGCTTTCCCTTTATTCACAGTAGACACTAGACACCGTACTACTGTAATATACGTCCTTCGTAATTTGTTGTTTGTGTATGTATATACTTTTACTTTCCACGACTGGGTCAGCTATTGCTATTTCTACGACGGTTTCCGTACGTGGTTGCAATTTAAATCACAGAACCGCAATGTTCTTTGTGCAAGGTTGCTTCATCATCTTGAATAATTAACCTATTTTTGGCTACGTCCACCATTACTTTGTTTTTAGTAAAAATTCATGTCCTAATATACCGTCCTTAGGTATAGGAAATTGCATTCCCACTACATAAAATTCTATGTCTATATTTTTGTTATTTATTATAACTGGTATTTTTATTTTGCCTAATGTTTGTATTAACTCCTTATGAATGCCTCTTAATTAATTTTTTGTGTTTCATCTATATTTAATTGTCCTTGTAAACAATTTATCTTAAGTATATTCACCTGACTACCTGTATCTATTAATAAATTTAACTCGTTTGTTTTGCTCGCAGGTGATATACATGTTATGTGATTGTTTTCTAAAGCAGCGACGATGTGGTAACATTGTGCATTTCCTCCGCGATTATTTGGTTTATCGAACGAGTACCACGGTCCTCGCCCGACACGTTCACGTTTCCTGAATTGCGGTTCCTACTTTCATTATTACGTTTTTTATAACATGCACTTATATCATGGCCACTTCGTTTACAATATGCACATGTGGTTGCGCGTGCGTTATAATTTGTTGGTGGTTGAGTAAAACTATTCCGATTAGATGGACGATTATTATTACTTGCAGGCTTATTTCTACATTGAGCTGCATAGTGATTACCATTACAGTTATAGCATTTAATAGGTGGTCTATTAAAATTATTTTGCTGAGTGTAATTATTTGTCCGTCCTTGATAACTCGGTTTACTAAAGTTATTTGGTTGGAAATTCCTATTACGACTATTTGTATTATTATTTCTTGTATTATTCACACGTTGGAAATTATTATTATTTTGTCGTAAAGCATTATAATTGCCTTTATTAAAATCGTTCCTGTATCCGTTATTTTCTCTTTCTGAATTATATTCTACTTCTTCTGCCTTTGCCAATTGCTTAGCTACCTCTAATGTTTTAGGATTTCGTGCCTTTACAATTGTTCTTATAGGACTTATTAATCCTTTTATAAAAATATTCAGTGTTTGTTCTTTTAAAGTTTCGTGAATTACTTTTGCTTCTGATTCCTCTTTATTAAGTGTACACGCATTACATAATTTATAATACAATTTCTCTACTCTATGGCAATAATCATTGACGTCTTCACCATGACGCATCTTAATGGAATTTAATTGTATCTGCAAACTTGAAGCAGTTGTCGTATCTTCAAAAGCATCCGATAAATAACTCTTAATGTATACCCATTTAGTAACATTTTTATATTTTATCATTTCTAATGCTCTACCGGATAACCTAGTTGTTATATATTTAACTAAGTCGGTGCGCATTTTTCTTCAACCAAATTTACTGCCATATCACATGCATTTGTGAACGGATAGATATCGTATTCTCCCGTACACATAGGTATAAGCTTAAATGCTTCCTCTAATTTTATGGTAACCATTTTCTTTACACGCGGTTTTCTCCCGAACGTTAACTCAGTATGTTCAAAATCGTCCGTAACCTTGCTACGTGTAACCTTTTTATTGTCTAAACTTAAACTTCTCTCCAAGCTGTATGTTATTTTCGCGCTCTGGCGTTCACTTGGGCTTCTAAATAGACTAGGGCGTTCTTTCGGGCTTTCAATAGGGCTAGGGCTTTTACTAGGGCTAGGGCTTCTACTAGGGCTTCCCAAATTAATCAATTGTTGGGTTTTATTTAATACTTCTAAACTCAAATCTGGAGTTTCTAAAGACGTCTTATTCGATGGATTAGCTACTTCCAAAGGAGATGTACCTGTGTTCTCCATAAATTGCTTTCACACTCATTTGATACGTTTTACAATCAACTATAATAATATAACTCAATAATAAATCTCAATAATATATGCCCTTTAATAATTCTCAATAATAATCTCAATAATTCAACAATATGCCCTCAATAATAATCTCAATAATTCAACAATATGCCCTCAAAAATAATTCTCAATAATAATATCAAAAATTCACAATATGCCCTCAATAATAATTCTCAATAATAATCTCAATAATTCACAATATGCCCTCAATAAGAATTCTCAATAATAATCTCAATAATTCAACAATATGCCCTCACAATAATATAATAATTCAATAATAACTCAAATAACTCAATATGCCCTCAATAATAATATAATAACTCAATATTTCTCAATAATAATTCAAATAAATCATTGCCCTTTAATAATCAAAAAAAATTCCTAAATAGTTTTTTTACGACCTACTTAAATATATTCAGTTACTTAAATGATATTTCTTAGGTTTTATATTTTTGTAACATATATCCGTGTAATAATTTAATTAACGATTCACTCACAATAATGCGACGTTCGTTGATGTTGTCATCCTGTCTGATACTTTCTGCAACGTTGAATTGAATGGTCTTCTCTTCTGGAGTTATCAACGAAGAAGGTTGTACAAGTCTTCCTTGTTGATGGTAGCCTTTGACGGTTTGCCTCCTTGAAAAGTGAATCCTACCGACTGCGCCAAATTGTTGCGTGCCAGTATCAGATTTGAATCCAAATGGTTAATTTGAATGAAAGTTAAACTTAATAACGTAATATGTTTTATTGCATACAAACAAATAAGTGGCTGAGTGACGTGAAAGTGCTCAGTTGTTGATAGCTTTGGTACATCTGCCGTTGCTGGTCTTCGGGCTCCCTTATATATTGTGGTGCGTCTCTTGTTTACGTCGTGTTGTCGCCTTCTGGGTAAAACCAGGCGTCCTTGTTGTTGTTGTTGCAAATTCGGACACGAATTTGAGAATGTGCAATAACATCTCAAATGCATCATTAGTGCACTGTAATTATTGGTGCGCTTACTATCCCGACACGTGTCATGGTCATAGTAGCATCCGCATTACCCTTGACACGAGGCATGGTCATACTAACTTAGCCTTGTAATCTCGTAGATATCTTATAGATATCTCGTAGCCCATAACACTCATCCATGTCATTATTTTTTTTTACCTAAGACATCAATTTATCAAAGAGAGCACTTTTTCTTTTTGATGTGGATTGGCTTGTTTTGAATAATTTAACAATGCTAAACGGTCACCATATTTAGGTAAGTACATTTTTAATGTGGTATCTTCAGTAGACATTGTTTTTAGAACATCTATGTCAATCTGAAATACAATTTTTCAATTACATTTACTTATTAATTAGAGGCTATTGTGATTATCTAAACACAAAATAACTGTATATTATACAAATTAGAAAAATAAAGATAACATTAGAGGAAATC